>NC_057808.1:71450152-71482873 GCF_018294505.1 Triticum aestivum | reverse complement strand
GATGTGATCGCCGTCGGCACGCTACCTCTGCATCTACCCACGGGATTAGTTTTAAACCTCAGTAATTGTTATTTAGTGCCAGCTTTGAGCATGAACATTGTATCTGGATCTCGTTTAATTCGAGATGGCTACTCATTTAAATCCGAGAATAATGGTTGTTCTATTTATTTGAGAGATATGTTTTATGGTCATGCCCCGCTGGTCAATGGTTTATTTTTGATGAATCTCGAACGTGATGTTACACATGTTCATAGTGTGAATACCAAAAGATGTAAAGTTGATAACAATAGTCCCACATACTTGTGGCACTGCCGCCTTGGTCACATTGGTGTCAAGCGCATGAAGAAGCTCCATGCAGATGGACTTTTGGAGTCTCTTGATTACGAATCATTTGACACGTGCGAACCATGCCTCATGGGTAAGATGACCAAGACTCCGTTCTCCGAAACAATGGAGCGAGCAACCAACTTATTGGAAATCATACATACCGATGTGTGCGGTCCAATGAGTGTTGAGGCTCGTGGAGGATATCGTTATGTTCTCACTCTCACTGATGATTTAAGTAGATATGGGTATGTCTACCTAATGAAACACAAGTCTGAAACCTTTGAAAAGTTCAAGGAATTTCATAGTGAAGTTGAGAATCAACGTGACAGGAAAATAAAATTCTTATGATCAGATCGTGGGAGAGAATATTTAAGTCACGAGTTTGGTGCACACTTAAGGAAATGTGGAATATTTTCACAACTCACGCCGCCTGGAACACCTCAGAGAAATGGTGTGTCCGAACGTCGTAATCGCACTCTATTGGATATGGTGCGATCTATGATGTCTCTTACCGATTTACCGCTCTCATTTTAGGGCTATGCTTTAGAGACTGCCGCATTCACTTTAAATAGGGCTCCGTCGAAATCCGTTGAGACGACACCGTATGAATTATGGTTTGGGAAGAAACCTAAGCTGTCGTTTCTAAAAGTTTGGGGATGCGATGCTTATGTCAAGAAACTTCAACCTGAAAAGCTCGAACCCAAGTCGTAAAAATGCGTCTTCATAGGATACCCTAAGGAAACTATTGGGTATACCTTCTACCTCAGATCCGAGGGAAAGATCTTCGTTGCCAAGAACGGGTCCTTTCTAGAGAAGGAGTTTCTCTCGAAAGAATTGAGTGGGAGGAAAGTGGAACTTGATGAGGTGATAGTCACCCCTTCCGAACCGGAAAGTAGCGCAGCGCGGGAAAATGTTCCTATGGTGCCTACACCGACTGGGGAGGAAGTTAATGATGATGATCATGAAGCTTCAGATCAAGTTACTGAACTTCGTAGGTCCACAAGGACACGTTCCGCACCAGAGTGGTACGGCAACCCTGTCCTGGAAATCATGTTGTTAGACAACGGTGAACCTTCGAACTATGAAGAAGCGATGGCGGGCCCGGATTCCGACAAATGGCTAGAAGCCATGAAATCCGAGATAGAATCCATGTATGAAACCAAAGTATGGACTTTGACTGACTTGCCCGATGAGCGGCGAGCCATAGAAAACAAATGGATCTTTAAGAAGAAGACGGACGCAGATGGTAATGTGACCATCTACAAAGCTCGACTTGTTGCTAAGGGTTATCGACAAGTTCAAGGGGTTGACTACGATGAGACTTTCTCACCCGTAGCGAAGCTGAAGTCCGTCCGAATCATGTTAGCAATTGCCGCATACTATGATTATGAGATATGGCAGATGGACGTCAAAACGGCATTCCTTAACGGCTTCCTTAAGGAAGAGTTGTATATGATGCAGCCGGAAGGTTTTGTCGATCCTAAGAATGCTAACAAAGTATGCAAGCTCCAGCGCTCAATCTATGGGCTGGTGCAAGCATCTCGGAGTTGGAACATTCGCTTTGATGAGATGATCAAAGCGTTTGGGTTTACACAGACTTATGGAGAAGCCTGTGTTTACAAGAAAGTGAGTGGGAGCTCTGTAGCATTTCTCATATTATATGTGGATGACATATTGTTGATGGGAAATGATATAGAATTCTTGGAAAGTATAAAGGCCTATTTGAATAAGTGTTTTTCAATGAAGGACCTTGGAGAAGCTGCTTACATATTAGGCATCAAGATCTATAGAGATAGATCAAGACGCCTCATTGGTCTTTCACAGAGTACATACCTTGACAAGATATTGAAGAAGTTCAGTATGGATCAGTCCAAGAAGGGGTTCTTGCCTGTATTGCAAGGTGTGCAATTGAGCACGGCTCAATGCCCGACCACGGCAGAAGATATAGAAGAGATGAGTGTCATCCCCTATGCCTCGGCCATAGGGTCTATTATGTATGCCATGCTGTGTACCAGACCTGATGTAAACCTTGCCGTAAGTTTGGTAGGAAGGTACCAAAGTAATCCCGGCAAGGAACACTGGACAGCGGTCAAGAATATCCTAAAGTACCTGAAGAGGACTAAGGATATGTTTCTCGTCTATGGAGGTGACGAAGAGCTCGTCGTAAAGGGTTACGTCGACGCTAGCTTCGACACAGATCCGGATGACTCAAAGTCACAGACCGGATACGTGTATATTTTGAATAGAGGAGCAGTAAGCTGGTGCAGTTGCAAGCAAAGCGTCGTGGCGGGATCTACATGTGAAGCGGAATACATGGCAGCCTCGGAGGCAGCACAGGAAGCAGTCTGGATGAAGGAGTTCATTACCGACCTAGGGGTGATTCCCAATGCGTCGGGCCCAATGACTCTCTTCTGTGACAACACTGGAGCTATTGCCCTTGCGAAGGAGCCCAGGTTTCACAGGAAGACCAGGCATATCAAGCGTCGCTTCAACTCCATTCGTGAAAGTGTTCAAAATGGAGACATAGATATTTGTAAAGTACACACGGACCTGAATGTAGCAGATCCGTTGACTAAACCTCTCCCTAGGGCAAAACATGATCAACACCAGGACGCAATGGGTGTTCGATTCATCACAATGTAACTAGATTATTGACTCTAGTGCAAGTGGGAGACTGTTGGAAATATGCCCTAGAGGCAATAATAAATGGTTATTATTATATTTCTGTGTTCATGATAATAGTCTTTTGTTCATGCTATAATTGTATTGTCCGGAAATCGTAATACATGTGTGAATACATAGACCACAACCTGTCCCTAGTAAGCCTCTAGTTGACTAGCTCGTTGATCAACAGATAGTCATGGTTTCCTGACTATGGACATAGGATGTCATTGATAACGGGATCACATCATTAGGAGAATGATGTGATGGACAAGACCCAACTTAAGCATAGCATAAAAGATCGTGTAGTTTCGTTTGCTAGAGCTTTTCCAATGTCAAGTATCTTTTCCTTAGACCATGAGATCGTGCAACTCCCGGATACCGTAGGAGTGCTTTGGGTGTGCCAAACGTCACAACGTAACTGGGTGACTATAAAGGTGCATTACGGGTATCTCCGAAAGTGTCTGTTGGGTTGGCACGGATCGAGACTGGGATTTGTCACTCCGTGTAAACGGAGAGGTATCTCTGGGCCCACTCGGTAATGCATCATCATAATGAGCTCAGTGTGACTAAGGCGTTAGTCACGGGATCATGCATTGCGGTACGAGTAAAGAGACTTGCCGGTAACGAGATTGAACAAGGTATTGGGATACCGACGATCGAATCTCGGGCAAGTAACATACCGATTGACAAAGGGAATTGCATACGGATTGATTGAATCCTCGACACCGTGGTTCACCCGATGATATCATCATGGAACATGTGGGAGCCAACATGGGTATCCAGATCCCGCTGTTGGTTATTGACCGGAGAGGCGTCTCGGTCATGTCTGCATGTCTCCCGAACCCGTAGGGTCTACACACTTAAGGTCCGGTGACGCTAGGGTTGTAGAGATATATGTATGCGGAAACCCGAAAGTTGTTCGGAGTCCCGGATGAGATCCCGGACATCACGAGAGGTTCCGGAATGGTCCGGAGGTGAAGAATTATATATAGGAAGTCCAGTTTTGGCCACCGGGAAAGTTTCGGGGGTTATCGGTATTGTACCGGGACCACCGGAAGGGTCCCGGGGGTCCACCGGGTGGGGCCACCTGTCCCGGAGGGCCCCGTGGGCTGAAAGTGGAGGGGAACCAGCCCCTAATGGGCTGGGGCGCCACTTTGGGCCTCCCCCCCATGCGCCTAGGGTTGGGAACCCTAGGGGGGGTTTCCCCTTGCCTTGGGGGGCAAGGCAACCCCTTCCCCCCTTGGCCGCCGCCCCCCCCTTGGAGATCCCATCTCCAAGGGCTGCGCACCCCCCCTTGGGGGCCTATATAAAGGGGGGGGAGGGAGGGCAGCATACTACAGCCTTTGGCGCCTCCCTCCTCCCCTGCAACACCTCTCTCTCTCGCGCAGAAGCTCGACGAAGCCCTGCCAGAGAGCCGCTACATCCACCACCACGCCGTCGTGCTGTTGGATCTCCATCAACCTCTCCTCCCCCCTTGCTGGATCAAGAAAGGAGGAGACGTCGCTGCACCGTAAGTGTGTTGAACGCGGAGGTGCCGTCCGTTCGGCACTCGGTCATCGGTGATTTGGATCACGGCGAGTACGACTCCGTCATCCACGTTCATTGGAACGCTTCCGCTCGCGATCTACAAGGGTATGTAGATCCACTCCTTTCCCCTTGTTGCTAGTAGACTCCATAGATGCATCTTGGTGAGCGTAGGAAAATTTTAAATTATGCTACGATTCCCAACACTGGGGACATGGAGCCCTCGCCAGAGGGAGCCAGCGGCGACCAGCCAGGGCTGGGGGGAAGCGACGATGTCATCATCCTGGAGAGGGCGCCGGTGCCGACCCCGCCAACTGGGGCGGCTCAAGGCGGCCGGCCTGATCCGCCGCCTGCACAGTCGGCGGGGGGCGAGCCGGCCGCGAGGGCTGAGATGGTGGTCCGGATTCCGTCGAGCCGGCGCGCGGGGAAGGCCGCGTCGGAGCCGCAGCCGGCCATGGGCTCCAGCTCGTCGGCCCGAGATGCGGAGGTGGCCAGCGCTACCTCGGGGTGGACGCCAGGCGGAGGGACGGCCGTGGTGAACGTGGCTGCACAGGACGTCCGGACCCGGCTCCAGGGCCAAGCTGCGGCGCTGAGGCAGTTCACCGACGAGTTCCTCGCGACGCGGGCGGCCATCCGGGTTAGTATTCCCATCTTGCTTCTTCTTGATCTTGATTTCTTCTTGATCTTGATTTCTTCTTCATCTTGATTTCTTCCGTGGGGGCGCGTCAGCGCACCCACTGGGTGTAGTCCCCGAGTTCCGAGTCGGCTGCTGAGCAGGCGGCTTGGAACTTCTTGGTGGATTTGCCTTTGCTATTTTTGTTCTTACTTCGGTCTTCTGTCCATCTTGCAGGACTATAAGTGATGTTAATGTCTGTAGACTTGAGGGCTATAAGTGAGGCAAGGAATACAAGTCTGTCAACAAGGATTTCATTACCATGGCTTATTCTGGTAGTTTGCCATCTAGACCCTGGAGTTTGGATTTCAAGTGGAGTTGGCATATCACAAAACGACATGTCGTGCAAACGGGCATAGCCTTCAGAGATGAAGGAGTGAGATGCTCCAGTATCGAATAGAACCGAAGCTGGATGGCAATTGACAAGGAGCGTACCAAGAACGACATCCGGATCATCATGAGCGTCTTTAGCTGAGACGTGATGCACACGTCCATGTTCAGTGGGAGCTGGCTTGACACTGATCATCTTGCGTGATGGCTTACCACTGCCAACAGACTTCTCAGACAGGGGTGGGGCATAGTTAGTTTGAGAGCATTCACGTGCATAGTGTCCTGGCTTCCCGCATGTGAAGCAAGTCCCTGAAGTTGGACGTGGACCTGCATTGACAAGCGGTCTACCAATAGGCCTGGGTGGAGCATACTGCTGAACTGGGTGAGGCGGCACATAAGATGGCCTCGGTGCATATCCAGGTGGAAGAGCGGAGTTCGGAACCCAAATCCGGCGCTTATGAGAACTAGAACCAGAGGAAGAAACCAAATCACGGGTGTGCTTACGAGACTCCTCGTATGTGAGCTGAGCTGTCTCCGCGTTAATGGCCTTGTTCACAAGAGCCTGGAAAGTATTGCAATGGTGCAAGTGGAGATCACGACGCAACTTGGGGTTGAGACCCTTCCGGAACCTAGCCTGCTTCTTAGCGTCCGTGGACACTTCTTCTGTAGCATAGCGGGCGAGGTTCTCAAACTCTCTACTGTAAGCATCAACAGCCATCTTACCCTGGGTGAAACTATAGAACTCTTCTCTCTTGCGGTCAATGAGAGCCTGAGGAATGTGATGCTCGCGAAAAGCCTGAGTGAAATCTCTCCAGGTCGGTATCTGGCCAGCTGGAAACATAGCCTCATAGTTCTGCCACCAAAGACTAGCAGGACCTTCCAGGTGATATGCAGCATAAGTGACCTTGTCACCTTCAGCTACGTTTGCAGAACGCAACTTGTGTGTGATACTACGGAGCCAGTCATCTGCATCGAGTAGTTCAATGGAATGATGGAAGGTAGGTGGTTTCAAACCAATGAAATCATAGATGGTCGCTGACTCTTTGCACTGGGGTGCGGTGTTCTCCTCGATACGTGCTAACAAGCGGTTAGACTCGTGCTTGTTCCTCTCCTATCTAACATAAACTCTGCCAACGAGGGCTGGTCGGGAGGATCCTCCTCATCCCTACCACCTCCGTGGATCAGGCAACGAGCAACAGAACTTCGGTTAACTGACGACATCCTGAGAAGCGGAACCAAGGACGAGGTCAACAACAACTATAGGATGCAACATGTAGCATAAGAAAATTTAGTACCTCTCAAACTCCTAGGAAAAATCTGGCAGCATAACGGCAGTAAAATGCTCAAAATGAGACATTCTGCAAAGGACGGGGTAGCACCTTACTCAACATCATCACTCAAGGTTCTGAGATATTACTAAACAGGCTACACTGGGGGTACTCAAGCTGGGATATGACTCTGACCAACCAATCCTAAGAGACTACGGAGTAGTAACACGTGCTCCTGATAGACAGAAGAGAAAGCCTAGTTCCTTAACCCCGTAGGAAAGATAGGATGACTCAGATCAGAAGGCATGAGGTAAAGGAGTAAAAAGAGCCTTACGTTCCCTTCCACAATCAATTCCCTTACATAACTAAAGAATTTCTAGACTCAACTTCGACCAGGTTGGCTTGGAAATCCTACAGGCAGTCAGGCTCTGATACCAAAGCTGTCGGGACCCCGATTCTAAGTCACACCGATCTAGCCTGTAACACCTCATATCACTTTGCAGCCACACGCACGGTACTCCCACGGGTGTCGCCTTACCATGGCCCGAGACCGTTTGCGCCTTTTGGCTCACGTATATGACAATGTCGCTAGCATCCATATGACAGAGAACCCGGGCCGACATGGCTAGTCGTGAACCCAAAGCGGCACTAACGTATGGGGACAGGCATACATGAATCAACATCGAACGTGTCGGTCAGCAGCGTGTGAATCCGGGCTGTAGCACTGGGCTAACAGGACTCCGGGAACCCGGGCTGTAGCAGGCTAGGCAGGACTCCGGATGTCACCGCGTGACATTTCCCCGAAGGGACAGACACAGGAACGATGTGAAACACATGCCGGCCAGTCAGCTGTCCAGAGCAGTAGTGCTGGGCTAGCAGGACTCCGGTGAACCGGGCTGTAGCGGACTACTATGGCTCAAGGAGGCACTAGACTACATTTCCCCATAAGAGAGGCTGCCAAGGATAAACAACTAGATTGTCGGATCCCACACATAGCAATACACGTTACACGTACGCATAACATGCAAGTATGTGCTGTACAACATGGCATCACAACATAACGCAAACTCATATAGATAAAAGGCCCAGAAGAGCCACATAGCATTAAGTACAAAACAGGGGTCACATGACCCATCATTCAGAGCATACAAGCAACGGAAGCATTACATGTCTGAGTACAGACAACTACAAAGAAAAAGGCTGAGAAGTCTGACTATCTACAAGACCCTCCCAAGGGTTCAAGATCGTAGCTGAGGTACAAGCTACTCGTCGAAGTCCAAGCGGAACTACTAGTAAGACTGAAGTCTCCGCTGCAAAAACATAATTAAAGCAACATGAGTACAAAGGTACTCAGCAAGACTTACATCAGATCCTATCATACATGCATTTGTATCAAGAATGTAGTGTGGGGTTTAGTTACAGCAAGCCAGCTTTGACTCAGTGGCTATCCTGTTCTACGACTACGAGAAACTTCTTTGAGGTAAGAAGGCGCACACGAGTCCACTAATCACCACCTCAATACACCACTATGGATTCATTCCCGTCTCACCCCGAGAAGCCATCCATAGCACTCACACTTATCTTGAGCATTTTAGAGTATCCACTTCAAGTTGTCTATGTACCACGTAAGCATCCAAGAAGTCCATAACCGAGGACACGGCTATTCGAATAGATCATGATAACCCTGCAGGGGTGTACTGCGTCACACACGCTCTCGCCACTTACCGCCATGTACACGTCATGTACCTCGGCAACCTTCAAGCGGAAGCCTGGCGAGGGTGTCGGCCACGACCTGACTAACCACGCAAGACTCTAGTCCAGGTTTATCGCCTATTCGGGTTCCATCCGCAAGGAGATCCGGCCGGGGTGTCGCTCACGGCCCCAAACGATGTGTGCAGGGTTCCCGAGCCCACCATCCGGGTGCCACTCGGTACACCGGGCCACGTGTGCCTAGTCTGTCCCAAGCCCACCCTGCCGGGTGCCACTCGGTAGAAAAATAGCACCACCTACAAACACCAGAAACTAGTTGCAACTCCTGGACAGAGACCAAGTTGGTTAATAAGTCGAGAGGGGCACTTAAGCATTCCAATGTGTGGTAGTAGCTAGTCATTGGACAACATACACAGAACTCAGTGCTTAAGGACGGTTCCAGTGAGACAACCCACCATGTACTCCTACATGGCCTCTCACCGCTACCTTTACCAAATCGTGATCACACGCTTAACTCTCGGCACCAGAACATATCGTAACACTCCAATTCATTCCCAATGAACCAGACCTGACACAACTCTAAGCAATAGCAGGCAAGGCATGGTAGGAACACAACATGGCTCAATCAACTCCTACACATGCTAGTGGGTTTCAACTATTTACTGTGGCAATGACAGGTCATGCAGAGGAATGGGTTCAACTACCGCAGCATAAAGTAGCAGTTGAATCGTTGTTGTCCTAATGCAGTAAAAGAGAGCAGGAGCGAGAGAGTAGGTTTGTATCGGAATGAACAAAGGGGGTTTGCTTGCCTGGTAGATCAACAGGGTGGCACTGCTCCTCAGACAGGTACTCTGGAACACTCTCCGGAGCAGGACCTATCGAGAGGGAACGGTGTCGACAGTCAAAACACAATCATATGCAACAATATGATGCATGAATATGGCATGAATATGTGATGTATTTGAGCCAATGCATTTAGCATTCAACTTGGAAGAGATCCATTTGAACCAAAGGTTCAAATGCAACTCTAATTTAAGTCCTTATATATGCCATTTATATGTTTTCACTTATACAGTAGGTATAAGTTGGTTTGTCATGCATGAAACTAGTACAGATGGATAGATTGCATTTTTCTGATAATTTTTCATATATAAATTATTTAAATCTGAGCTACGGTTGGATTTCTATGAATTTTAGAAGTTTGTACATTTTCTGGAATTTCCTGGTTTAATTTTAAATCCAGAAAAGGGGTATATTGCGTCAGCACTGCGTCATCATGACGTCAGCGGGTCAACGGTGCTGACCAAGTCAAACCTGACGTGTGGGGTCCACACGTCAGTGACACAGGGTTAAACAGAGGGTTGGTTTATCCTAATTACAGTGTTAGTGGCGCTGGGGCCCACTGGCCAGTGTCAGGGGTTAGGTTAGGTGGTGATTAGCACTAAGCTAATCACCTGACAGGCCGGACCCACGTGGCAGGCTCAGGCGACAGGGCTCGTCGCCGGCGACCACTGGCCACGGCGGAGTCCCCACTAGAAGCCACGGGAGCGGCGCCTGGGGGCACCAGGTGGTTGCCCGCGCTCCCGCGCATCCAGGGGAGCCCATGAGAGGCTACGGGGGCGGCGGATCTCACCGGAGCGGAGCTCACGGCGGCGGCCGGAGCTCGGGCTCGAGCGGCTGTGGGGCTACGGAGCACGAGGAAGCGAGCGGGGAGGCACTACAGCCTCCTGGCGTCACCATGAACACGGTGACGCGTGTGGTTGCGGGCTGCAGTGGCTTGAGCGACGGCGGCGACATGGACGGCGGCGAGGAGCTACGGCCGTGGAGGAAACGGCGGCTACGACGCGGGAACGACGGGGAGAAGAGGGGGAAACGGGGAGGTGCTCACGGCGATCACGCGGAGCAGCACAGCGGGCTCAGGGGAGACCTGGTGACGGCGAATCGACGGCGGCAGACGGCGGAGCCCGAGGAGGAAGACGATGGCGATGGCGGCGCTCCAGGGCTTCCCGAGGCGTGTGGCTCGACGGAGAGGTAGCCCGCGACGTGGCGGAGCTTCTGGGCGTGCCGGGGAGGCGAGAGGGTGGCGGTGGCTACGGCAACGGTGGCCGGTGGCGACGGCAGCGCTCGGTCGTGAGAGAGAGAGCGAGGGGGAAGAGAGAATGGGCACGGGAGAGAGCGAGAGAGGTGCGGGGCGGCGCGTGGCGTCGTTCGGGCGATCCAGGCGACGAGGGGAGAAGAAGGAGGTGGCGCGCATGCGCGCGGGCGGCGAGCGCGTGCCCCTGTCCTCCTGGCGCGAGGAAGGGGACGACTGGCACTGGCCAGTCAGCTGGGCCGGCCTGCTGGGCCAGGCCAGGCCGCACAGTGCCAGGCCGCAGGTAAGCTCCCTTTTCCTATTTCTTTTTCTTTCCTAATTTTCTGACATTTGTTTGGTTTAATAAAAATACTAAACCATTTTATTTACTTATGCCAATTTTTGTAGGGGCTAGTGGTATTATTCCAGAACTCCTCAACAAATGGCATAATTTTTGGACAATATTATATATATATAACAATATATATCCAAGGCAAATAATTATTGCATTAATTCCAAATGCCCAAGATAAATACTTATGATCTCCTAAAAATATTGGTTTGATTTTTATCTCTGTCCAATATTTTCAGAGAGCAACATGAACATTTTCTTGGAACCTTTTGGAGCAATTTTTATCTGGGTCATTTCCAGAAATGATTCTGAGGGTTTCACAGATCCCCATTTCAAATTTAAATGAAATTTAAACATGATGCACACATGACTAGCTAGTCTAGGTCATACCAGAACTAGGGATGTGACAACTCGCCCCCACTTGAAAGAATCTCGTCCCGAGATTCAGGGGTCGATGGAAAGAAGGTGGGGTACTCCAGTCGAAGACGATCTTCTCGCTCCCAAGTAGCTTCTCTCTCAGAATGATGAGACCACTGAACCTTGAGAAACTTGATGTTCTGACGTCGGGTGACACACTCTGCTAGATCAAGAATGCGAATAGGGTACTCTCGGTATGTGAGGTTATCTTGGAGATCAAGCGTTTCATGGGCCACTCCGCGGATGGGATCCGAGAAGCAACGCCTGAGTTGAGAGACGTGGAAGACATCATGGACTCGATAAAGATGTGGGGGTAGTTCTAACTGGTAGGCAACCTCTCCTCGTTTAGCGAGAATGCGAAAAGGACCAATGTAACGAGGAGCCAACTTGCCCTTGATACCGAAACGATGGGTACCCTTTAGGGGAGTAACCCGAAGGTAAGCCTTGTCGCCAACTTCATAAGCCACTTCCTTATGACGACGGTCATACTGGCTCTTTTGGCGAGATTGGGCTGTTTTCAAATTCTCACGAATGATGCGAACTTGCTCTTCTGCTTCCTGGATCATGTCCGGTCCAAAGAATTGTCTTTCACCGGTTTCTGACCAGTTCAAAGGTGTCCGACATCTTCGTCCATACAGAATCTCGAAAGGAGCTTTCTTAAGACTGGATTGATAGCTATTGTTATAAGCAAACTCGGCGAATGGTAGGCATTTCTCCCAATCCATACCGAATGAGATAACGCAAGCTCTAAGCATGTCTTCAAGAATTTGGTTGACCCTTTCCACCTGACCACTTGATTGAGGGTGGAAAGCGGTACTGAAGGAAAGATGGGTGCCCATGGCAGTTTGGAAACTCTCCCAGAAATGAGAGGTGAAGAGACTACCACGGTCTGAATTGATCTCTAGTGGAACACCATGAAGTGACACTATTCGAGAAATATATAAGTCAGCGAGCTGACTAGCAGTGATACTCTCTCGAACAGGTAGGAAGTGAGCCACTTTGGAAAGACGATCAATGACTACGAAGATAGCGTTATTCCCTTTCTTGGTCCTGGGAAAGCCGGTGATGAAGTCCATACCAACTTTATCCCATTTCCACTCAGGAATGGCTAAAGGCTGAAGGGTGCCAGCAGGTCTTTGATGCTCTGCCTTAACGCGACGACAAACGTCACAATTAGCTATGAACTCAGCAATTTCTCTCTTCATCCTAGTCCACCAGAACCTCTGGCGTAGGTCCTGATACATCTTAGTACTACCGGGATGAATCGTGAGAGGGGATTCATGTGCCTCCTTAAGGATCAATTGCCGAAGATGTTGATTCTTGGGAACCACCAGACGATTCTCAAAGAGAACAGCACCTCGATCATCCATAGAGAAACATCCACCAACTCCCTTCTTAATGTTTCTCCTGATGCGGGTAACACCCCTATCAAACTTCTGGTCAGAAATGATCTGATCCTCAAGGGTAGGTTTCGCCACCAAGGTAGAAAGGAATCCTTGAGGAGCAATGTGAAGGTTAAGCTTACAGAATTCCTCATGGAGAGGTGGTTGGTCCTGCTGCAACATAAGGTTGTTGCAATAGGACTTACGACTTAGCGCATCAGCCATGACATTGCCCTTGCCTGGGGTGTAGGTAATCCCTAAGTCGTAATCTGAGATCAACTCCAACCAACGTCTTTGCCTAAGGTTCAAATCTGGTTGGGTGAAAATATACTTGAGACTCTGGTGATCGGTGTAAATCTCGCAACGTTTACCGAGAAGGTAATGTCGCCATGTCTTAAGAGCATAGACTACGGCTGCGAGCTCTAGATCATGTGTAGGATAGTTCTCCTCATTTGGATGCAACTGTCGAGATGCATAGGCAATCACATGACGATCCTGCATAAGAATGCAACCTAGTCCCTGTCGTGAGGCGTCGCAGTAGATAACAAAGTCTTTAGTGAAATCCGGTGGCACAAGTATGGGAGCAGAAGTCAGGCGTCTTTTCAGTTCCTGAAAACTGTATACACACTGTGGGGACCACTCAAACTTTTTATCTTTCTTGAGAAGTTCCGTGAGGGGTTTGGCTACTTTGGAGAAGTTTTCAATGAAGCGGCGACAATAACTGGCTAGACCAAGGAAACTCCTAACTTGTTTAACTGTTTCAGGTGGAGTCCAATCAAGAACGGCCTGAACTCTCTCAGGATTGACAGCAATGCCCTTACCAGAGATCACGTGGCCTAGGTAGGTCACCTCTGGCAACCAAAATTCACACTTGGAGAACTTAGCATAAAGGCGGTGCTCTCTGAGTTTTTCTAACACAAGTCTAAGATGTTCGGCATGCTCTTCCTCGTTCTTCGAGTAGATAAGGATATCATCGAGGTAAACCACGACGAACTTATCTAAGTACTCCATGAAGATCGAGTTCATCAAGCGGGAGAAGGTAGCTGGAGCATTGGTTAGACCAAAAGACATGACGGTGTACTCGTACTGGCCATAACGAGTGACAAAAGCCGTCTTAGGAATGTCCCCGTTTCTAATCTTGATTTGGTGGTAGCCTAACCTCAAATCCATCTTGGAAAAGACCGAGGATCCAGCGAGTTGATCATACAGGTCGTTGATCCTGGGGAGCGGATACTTGTTCTTTATCGTGACCAAATTAACGGGACGATAATCTACAACCATCCGGTCCGTACCATCCTTCTTCTTGACGAAGAGGACGGGGCAAGCCCAAGGAGAAGAACTAGGACGGATGAAACCCTTTTGCAAGGACTCATCAAGTTGTTTCTTAAGCTCACCTAGTTCTAAAGGTGCCATCTTGTAAGGTCTCCTAGAAATTGGGGCGGTTCCTGGGATAAGATCTATGACAAACTCTACATCCCTGTCAGGTGGAATACCTGGCAGTTCTTCTGGAAAGACATCCGGAAAGTCACGGACTACCGGGATATCTTCAAGGTCTGGAAGAGGACTGGCATTAAGAGAATAGAGTTGACGCTTTGCAACTCTGGTGGAAACAGTGACTAACCTGCCAGATGGGTGTGTGAGTTGAACAGACCTGGTGTAACAATCAATCTTGGCATGATGAGCTGTCATCCAGTCCATACCCAAGATGATGTTAATGTCTGTAGACTTGAGGGCTATAAGTGAGGCAAGGAATACAAGTCTGTCAACAAGGATTTCATTACCATGGCTTATTCTGGTAGTTTGCCATCTAGACCCTGGAGTTTGGATTTCAAGTGGAGTTGGCATATCACAAAACGACATGTCGTGCAAACGGGCATAGCCTTCAGAGATGAAGGAGTGAGATGCTCCAGTATCGAATAGAACCGAAGCTGGATGGCAATTGACAAGGAGCGTACCAAGAACGACATCCGGATCATCATGAGCGTCTTTAGCTGAGACGTGATGCACACGTCCATGTTCAGTGGGAGCTGGCTTGACACTGATCATCTTGCGTGATGGCTTACCACTGCCAACAGACTTCTCAGACAGGGGTGGGGCATAGTTAGTTTGAGAGCATTCACGTGCATAGTGTCCTGGCTTCCCGCATGTGAAGCAAGTCCCTGAAGTTGGACGTGGACCTGCATTGACAAGCGGTCTACCAATAGGCCTGGGTGGAGCATACTGCTGAACTGGGTGAGGCGGCACATAAGATGGCCTCGGTGCATATCCAGGTGGAAGAGCGGAGTTCGGAACCCAAATCCGGCGCTTATGAGAACTAGAACCAGAGGAAGAAACCAAATCACGGGTGTGCTTACGAGACTCCTCGTATGTGAGCTGAGCTGTCTCCGCGTTAATGGCCTTGTTCACAAGAGCCTGGAAAGTATTGCAATGGTGCAAGTGGAGATCACGACGCAACTTGGGGTTGAGACCCTTCCGGAACCTAGCCTGCTTCTTAGCGTCCGTGGACACTTCTTCTGTAGCATAGCGGGCGAGGTTCTCAAACTCTCTACTATAAGCATCAACAGCCATCTTACCCTGGGTGAAACTATAGAACTCTTCTCTCTTGCGGTCAATGAGAGCCTGAGGAATGTGATGCTCGCGAAAAGCCTGAGTGAAATCTCTCCAGGTCGGTATCTGGCCAGCTGGAAACATAGCCTCATAGTTCTGCCACCAAAGACTAGCAGGACCTTCCAGGTGATATGCAGCATAAGTGACCTTGTCACCTTCAGCTACGTTTGCAGAACGCAACTTGTGTGTGATACTACGGAGCCAGTCATCTGCATCGAGTGGTTCAATGGAATGATGGAAGGTAGGTGGTTTCAAACCAATGAAATCATAGATGGTCGCTGACTCTTTGCACTGGGGTGCGGTGTTCTCCTCGATACGTGCTAACAAGCGGTTAGACTCGTGCTTGTTCCTCTCCTATCTAACATAAACTCTGCCAACGAGGGCTGGTCGGGAGGATCCTCCTCATCCCTACCACCTCCGTGGATCAGGCAACGAGCAACAGAACTTCGGTTAACTGACGACATCCTGAGAAGCGGAACCAAGGACGAGGTCAACAACAACTATAGGATGCAACATGTAGCATAAGAAAATTTAGTACCTCTCAAACTCCTAGGAAAAATCTGGCAGCATAACGGCAGTAAAATGCTCAAAATGAGACATTCTGCAAAGGACGGGGTAGCACCTTACTCAACATCATCACTCAAGGTTCTGAGATATTACTAAACAGGCTACACTGGGGGTACTCAAGCTGGGATATGACTCTGACCAACCAATCCTAAGAGACTACGGAGTAGTAACACGTGATCCTGATAGACAGAAGAGAAAGCCTAGTTCCTTAACCCCGTAGGAAAGATAGGATGACTCAGATCAGAAGGCATGAGGTAAAGGAGTAAAAAGAGCCTTACGTTCCCTTCCACAATCAATTCCCTTACATAACTAAAGAATTTCTAGACTCAACTTCGACCAGGTTGGCTTGGAAATCCTACAGGCAGTCAGGCTCTGATACCAAAGCTGTCGGGACCCCGATTCTAAGTCACACCGATCTAGCCTATAACACCTCATATCACTTTGCAGCCACACGCACGGTACTCCCACGGGTGTCGCCTTACCATGGCCCGAGACCGTTTGCGCCTTTTGGCTCACGTATATGACAATGTCGCTAGCATCCATATGACAGAGAACCCGGGCCGACATGGCTAGTCGTGAACCCAAAGCGGCACTAACGTATGGGGACAGGCATACATGAATCAACATCGAACGTGTCGGTCAGCAGCGTGTGAATCCGGGCTGTAGCACTGGGCTAACAAGACTCCGGGAACCCGGGCTGTAGCAGGCTAGGCAGGACTCCGGATGTCACCGCGTGACATTTCCCCGAAGGGACAGACACAGGAACGATGTGAAACACATGCCGGCCAGTCAGCTGTCCAGAGCAGTAGTGCTGGGCTAGCAGGACTCCGGTGAACCGGGCTGTAGCGGACTACTATGGCTCAAGGAGGCACTAGACTACATTTCCCCATAAGAGAGGCTGCCAAGGATAAACAACTAGATTGTCGGATCCCACACATAGCAATACACGTTACACGTACGCATAACATGCAAGTATGTGCTGTACAACATGGCATCACAACATAACGCAAACTCATATAGATAAAAGGCCCAGAAGAGCCACATAGCATTAAGTACAAAACAGGGGTCACATGACCCATCATTCAGAGCATACAAGCAACGGAAGCATTACATGTCTGAGTACAGACAACTACAAAGAAAAAGGCTGAGAAGCCTGACTATCTACAAGACCCTCCCAAGGGTTCAAGATCGTAGCTGAGGTACAAGCTACTCGTCGAAGTCCAAGCGGAACTACTAGTAAGACTGAAGTCTCCGCTGCAAAAACATAATTAAAGCAACATGAGTACAAAGGTACTCAGCAAGACTTACATCAGATCCTATCATACATGCATTTGTATCAAGAATGTAGTGTGGGGTTTAGTTGCAGCAAGCCAGCTTTGACTCAGTGGCTATCCTGTTCTACGACTACGAGAAACTTCTTTGAGGTAAGAAGGCGCACACGAGTCCACTAATCACCACCTCAATACACCACTATGGATTCATTCCCGTCTCACCCCGAGAAGCCATCCATAGCACTCACACTTATCTTGAGCATTTTAGAGTATCCACTTCAAGTTGTCTATGTACCACGTAAGCATCCAAGAAGTCCATAACCGAGGACACGGCTATTCGAATAGATCATGATAACCCTGCAGGGGTGTACTGCGTCACACACGCTCTCGCCACTTACCGCCATGTACACGTCATGTACCTCGGCAACCTTCAAGCGGAAGCCTGGCGAGGGTGTCGGCCACGACCTGACTAACCACGCAAGACTCTAGTCCAGGTTTATCGCCTATTCGGGTTCCATCCGCAAGGAGATCCGGCCGGGGTGTCGCTCACGGCCCCAAACGATGTGTGCAGGGTTCCCGAGCCCACCATCCGGGTGTCACTCGGTACACCGGGCCACGTGTGCCTAGTCTGTCCCAAGCCCACCCTGCCGGGTGCCACTCGGTAGAAAAATAGCACCACCTACAAACACCAGAAACTAGTTGCAACTCCTGGACAGAGACCAAGTTGGTTAATAAGTCGAGAGGGGCACTTAAGCATTCCAATGTGTGGTAGTAGCTAGTCATTGGACAACATACACAGAACTCAGTGCTTAAGGACGGTTCCAGTGAGACAACCCACCATGTACTCCTACATGGCCTCTCACCGCTACCTTTACCAAATCGTGTTCACACGCTTAACTCTCGGCACCAGAACATATCGTAACACTCCAATTCATTCCCAATGAACCAGACCTGACACAACTCTAAGCAATAGCAGGCAAGGCATGGTAGGAACACAACATGGCTCAATCAACTCCTACACATGCTAGTGGGTTTCAACTATTTACTGTGGCAATGACAGGTCATGCAGAGGAATGGGTTCAACTACCGCAGCATAAAGTAGCAGTTGAATCGTTGTTGTCCTAATGCAGTAAAAGAGAGCAGGAGCGAGAGAGTAGGTTTGTATCGGAATGAACAAAGGGGGTTTGCTTGCCTGGTAGATCAACAGGGTGGCACTGCTCCTCAGACAGGTACTCTGGAACACTCTCCGGAGCAGGACCTATCGAGAGGGAACGGTGTCGACAGTCAAAACACAATCATATGCAACAATATGATGCATGAATATGGCATGAATATGTGATGTATTTGAGCCAATGCATTTAGCATTCAACTTGGAAGAGATCCATTTGAACCAAAGGTTCAAATGCAACTCTAATTTAAGTCCTTATATATGCCATTTATATGTTTTCACTTATACAGTAGGTATAAGTTGGTTTGTCATGCATGAAACTAGTACAGATGGATAGATTGCATTTTTCTGATAATTTTTCATATATAAATTATTTAAATCTGAGCTACGGTTGGATTTCTATGAATTTTAGAAGTTTGTACATTTTCTGGAATTTCCTGGTTTAATTTTAAATCCAGAAAAGGGGTATATTGCGTCAGCACTGCGTCATCATGACGTCAGCGGGTCAACGGTGCTGACCAAGTCAAACCTGACGTGTGGGGTCCACACGTCAGTGACACAGGGTTAAACAGAGGGTTGGTTTATCCTAATTACAGTGTTAGTGGCGCTGGGGCCCACTGGCCAGTGTCAGGGGTTAGGTTAGGTGGTGATTAGCACTAAGCTAATCACCTGACAGGCCGGACCCACGTGGCAGGCTCAGGCGACAGGGCTCGTCGCCGGCGACCACTGGCCACGGCGGAGTCCCCACTAGAAGCCACGGGAGCGGCGCCTGGGGGCACCAGGAGGTTGCCCGCGCTCCCGCGCATCCAGGGGAGCCCATGAGAGGCTACGGGGGCGGCGGATCTCACCGGAGCGGAGCTCACGGCGGCGGCCGGAGCTCGGGCTCGAGCGGCTGCGGGGCTACGGAGCACGAGGAAGCGAGCGGGGAGGCACTACAGCCTCCTGGCGTCACCATGAACACGGTGACGCGTGTGGTTGCGGGCTGCAGTGGCTTGAGCGACGGCGGCGACATGGACGGCGGCAAGGAGCTACGGCCGTGGAGGAAACGGCGGCTACGACGCGGGAACGACAGGGAGTAGAGGGGGAAACGGGGAGGTGCTCACGGCGATCACGCGGAGCAGCACAGCGGGCTCAGGGGAGACCTGGTGACGGCGAATCGACGGCGGCAGACGGCGGAGCCCGAGGAGGAAGACGATGGCGATGGCGGCGCTCCAGGGCTTCCCGAGGCGTGTGGCTCGACGGAGAGGTAGCCCGCGACGTGGCGGAGCTTCTGGGCGTGCCGGGGAGGCGAGGGGGTGGCGGTGGCTACGGCAACGGTGGCCGGTGGCGACGGCAGCGCTCGGTCGTGAGAGAGAGAGCGAGGGGGAAGAGAGAATGGGCACGGGAGAGAGCGAGAGAGGTGCGGGGCGGCGCGTGGCGTCGTTCGGGCGATCCAGGCGACGAGGGGAGAAGCAGGAGGTGGCGCGCATGCGCGCGGGCGGCGAGCGCGTGCCCCTGTCCTCCTGGCGCGAGGAAGGGGACGACTGGCACTGGCCAGTCAGCTGGGCCGGCCTGCTGGGCCAGGCCAGGCCGCACAGTGCCAGGCCGCAGGTAAGCTCCCTTTTCCTATTTCTTTTTCTTTCCTATTTTTCTGACATTTGTTTGGTTTAATAAAAATACTAAACCATTTTATTTACTTATGCCAATTTTTATAGGGGCTAGTGGTATTATTCCAGAACTCCTCAACAAATGGCATAATTTTTGGACAATATTTTATATATATAACAATATATATCCAAGGCAAATAATTATTGCATTAATTCCAAATGCCCAAGATAAATACTTATGATCTCCTAAAAATATTGGTTTGATTTTTATCTCTGTCCAATATTTTCAGAGAGCAACATGAACATTTTCTTGGAACCTTTTGGAGCAATTTTTATCTGGGTCATTTCCAGAAATGATTCTGAGGGTTTCACAGATCCCCATTTCAAATTTAAATGAAATTTAAACATGATGCACACATGACTAGCTAGTCTAGGTCATACCAGAACTAGGGACGTGACACATGTCCAGTCCCCAGACGGCAAAAGGCCAGGTGAGGGGAATGGTCTTGAGTGCAGAAGCCGGCAGGTGTTGCTTGGAGCTAAAAACTTGGCATCCTCTGCAGCTCTTGACTATTTCTTTAGCATCCTCCAAGGCAGTCGGCCAGAAGAAACCATGGCGGAAAGCCTTGGCCACAAGTGATCTTGAGGCTGCGTGGTGGCCGCATTCGCCTTGGTGGATGTCTTTGAGGATTGCCACTCCTTTTTCTGGCTCGACACAACGCTGGAAGACTCCAGTGACACTGCGCTTCACAAGCTCTCTGTTGATTATTGTATATGCTGCGGCTCGTCGTTGCACTAGTCTTACTGAGATCTCATCAGCCGGCAGCTCTCTGCTGACTAGGAACTTGAGGATGGGCTGGGCCCATGAGGGAGCTGTGACTTCTTCTGTTAAGGTAGCCACCATGACTCGGGTGGGTGGGTTGGGTGAGTCGGCCACTGCTTCTTGTGTCGTTGCAGTCCCCGGGCCGACTGCTGCAGTCCCCGGGCCGGGTTCTGAAGTCCCCGGGCCGGGTGCAACTACGGCAGTCCCCGGGCCAGTTGTCGAAGTCCCCGTGCCGCCTGCGGGATTTCTCTAGTCGGATCCGGCTGTATCTGGCGCAGGCGGTACGAAGATGGAATCCGACTCTGGAGACGGCTTGATGGACGGCTTGAGGAGGCGCTGGAGGGAGACGCCAGTCGGTATGGCTTGTCGGGTGGAGCCGATCCGTGCTAGGGCATCTGCTTGGTCGTTGTCGGCCCTTGGCATGTGAAGGAATTCGCACCCTTCGAAGTATCCGCTTATCTGCTGGACGAGGAAACGATAGCTCGCCATGTTCGCGTCCTTGGCGTCCCAGTCGCCAGACGATTGCTGGACCACCAAGTCTGAGTCACCGTAGCACAGGATCCGGCGTATGCCAAGCTCTTTGGCTAGCCGGAGCCCGTGTACGAGCGCCTCGTACTCGGACACGTTGTTGGAGGCGGCGAAGTGGATCTGCAGCGTGTACTTGAGCTTGTCGCCTTGGGAGAGGTGAGGACGATGCCGGCTCCCAAGCCGGTGCGCATCTTGGACCCGTCAAAGTGCATCCACCAATGGGTAGAGTCGGGAGCCGGCGGTAGGTACTGGGTCTCGGCCCAGTCGACGAGGAAGTCGGCCAATGCTTGCGACTTGATGGCAGTGCGGGGTTGGTAGAAGATTGTGTAGGGCGCCAATGCAATGGCCCATTTTGCCACCCGGCCGGATGCATCCCGGCTGCCTATGATCTCGACGAGCGGGGCAGTGCATACGACCGTGATGGGGTGCTCTTGGAAGTAGGGCTTCAGTTTCTTGGCAGCGAAGTACACCCCATAGCACATCTTCTGGTAGTGCGGGTAGTTTTGCTTTGAGCTGGATAGCACTTCGCTGAGATAGTACACCGGCCTCTGGACTAGCTGGGCTCGGCCTTCCTCCGGGCGCTGGACCACAACAACAGTGCTGACGACTCGGCTTCGCGGCGATGTAGAGGAGCATGGGCTCCTTCTCAGTCGGCGCCGCCAGGACAGGCGGAGTGGTCAGCATTTTCTTCAACTCGTGGAAGGCTTGGTCGGCTTGGTCGTTCCACTCGAAGTGGGTGGACTTCTTCATGAGTCGGTACAGGGGGAGAGCCTTCTCTCCTAGTCGGCTGATAAAACGATTCAGGGAGGCTAAGCAGCCAGTGAATTTCTGCACATCTCGCAGTTTGGTGGGAATCTCCATCCTCTCGATGGCCTTGATCTTGACAGGGTTGCATTCGATGCCGCGTTCGGAGACCAGGAAGCCCAGCAGCTGGCCGGCTGGCACTCCGAACACGCACTTCTCGGGGTTGAGCTTGATTTGGAATCGGCGCAAGTTGGCGAATGTTTCTTTCAGGTCTTCCAGCAAGGTACCGCGCTTCTCTGTCTTCACCACAATGTCGTCTACATAGACGTGGGCATTTCTGCCGAGTTGTTTCAAGAGGCATTTCTGCATGCAACGCTGAAAAGTGGCACCGGCATTTCTCAAGCCGAATGTCATTGTCAGGTAGCAGAAAGCTCCAAAGGGTGTGATGAAGGCAGTCTTCAGGCGGTCAGCCGGGTCCAACTTGATCTGATGGTACCCTGAGTACGCATCCAAAAAACTTAACAGCTCGCATCCGGCTGTGGAGTCTATTACTTGGTCAATCCGTGGCAGAGCAAACAGATCCTTTGGGTAGGCCTTGTTCAAACTGGTGTAGTCTATACACATACGCCACTTGTTATTCTTCTTCAGAACCAGAACTGGGTTGGCTAGCCATTCTGGGAAGAATACTTCCATGATAAAGCCAGCGGCAAGGAGCCGGGCTATCTCTTCTCCCACAATTCTTTGCTTCTCTTCGGACAGTCGGCGGAGGGGTTGCTTGACCGGCTTCGCATCATCTCGGACATGTAATTTGTGCTCGGCGAAATCCTTCGGGACACCCGGCATGTCCTTTGGGGACCATGCAAAGATGTCTCGATTCTCACGGAGGAAGTCGACGAGCTCGCCTTCCTATTTACTGTCCAAGTTCGCCCCAATGACGGCGAACCTCTCCGGGTTCTCTGGGTCCAGAGGTATCTTCTTTGTCTCTTTGGCAGGCTGGAAGGAGCCCTGCGCATCACAATCCTTGGGGTTGGGGGACAGGGCCGGCTGCTTGCCGGCCATGGCCACAACCCGTTCCAACATCTTCTTCTCTTCTGCCACCACGAGGGACTCGGCCAGCCGGCTACTGGCCATGGCGCACTCGATGGACTTCTTGTAGTCGCCGGCTACCGTGATGATCCCCTTCGAGCTCGGCATCTTCATCTTCAGGTAGGCGTAGTGGGGCACAGCCATGAACTTGGCCAAAGCGGGTCGGCCAAGCAATGCATGATAGGGGCTCTCCAAATCCACTACCTCGAACCATATTGCTTCTCGGCGGAAATGAGCGTTGTCTCCGAAGAGAACATCCATTTTGATCTTGCCGATTGGGGAGCAAGACAGGCCGGGGACGATACCATGGAAGACGGTGCGGCTCGGCATGAGCTGCTTTGCTTTGATGTTCAGCTTCTCCATGGTATCGCGGTACAGTATGTTGATACTGCTTCCGCCGTCTATCAGGACGCGGGGAAATCTGGCAGCTCGCCTCTCCGTCGCGAGGGTGACGTCCAAGACCATTGCATAGGAGCCAGGCGAAGGCATCACCTCTGGGTGGTCGGCCTGGCTCCAGCTGATCGGCTTCTCTGACCAGTGCATGAACTCGGGGGTGCTGGAGGCGACTGCATTCACTTCTTGATGCTGTCGGCGTCGGCTGCGCTTGTCGTCGGCTTGACTGGTGAAGACGACGTAGGCGGCATGCTCTTCGGGGAATTCGTCTTGGATGGCGCCGGCTGCTGGGGGGCTAGAGGGGGCGGGCCGGGAGGCGGAGGCGGCAACATCCCCTCGCCCTTGGTGATGCGGGTGAGCCAGTGGCATTTCCGGGTTGTGTGGTTGGACGGCTTCGCGCCGCTGTGGAACTTGCAGGGGGCGTCGAGAGCTTGTTCGTAGGAGAAAGACGGCTGCCAAGCCGGCCTTCCACCCTTCTTCTTGGGAGCGGGCCGTTCTTCGGGCTGCTCGTCTTCAACTGTGGCCACCTGCCGACTGGAGGAAGTCAGCATGGGGGCCTTGCGCTTGTGGTCGTTCTGGTAGGGGCGCCGATTAGGGTCGCCAGCCGGCGTCTTAGGAGCCGGAGCAATCACTTTCCCCGAGGCGTCCACTCGGAGCTCCATTTTCATTGAGGAGTCAGCTGTGGCGTACTTGTCCGCGATGACCAGCAATTCATCGAGGGTAGCCGGCTCGTCGCAGAGGAGTCGGTGCTTGAGGAGGGTGCCCTCTCGGCACCCGGCGGTGAAGTACTCGATGGCCTGGACCTCGTGCACCCCCTCGCAGCAGTTGCGGAGCTCGGCCCATCGCGTGAGGTAGTCGCGGGTCGACTCGTTGGGCCCTTGGACGCAGAGGGAGAGCTGGCGAGGCTTGGGAGGCCGCTTGTAGGTGCTGGTGAAGTTGCGGACGAAGACTTCGGTGAAGTCCAGCCAACTGTTGATGCTGTAGGGCTTGAGGCTGTTGAGCCATGTGCGCGCCGTGCCTTGCAGCATGAGGGGGACGTACTTTACGGCGACGCGCCGATTGCCGTTGGCTATGCTGACGGCCGTGGAGTAGTCGATGAGCCAATCTTCCGGCTTCACCGAGCCGTTGTACTTGGACGTGTCTCTGGGGAGCGAGAAACCTTTGGGGAAGGGCTCGTCGCGGATGCGGGGGCCAAAGCATGGCGGGCCAACATCATCTTCTTCTTCTAACGCCAAGGATCGAGCAAGCCGGTCGATCCTGTGGCAGGCGTCATTCTCGCCGACTCCTTCTCGGCGGCCGAGTCGGTCGCCAAGGGTCGGGTGTGTGATAGGCGGCGGAGTGAGGCGTCTTTCTCTTTGAGGCGGAGGAGGGGGCAGATTTCCTTGGTGCTCTACTGCTCGAGGGCGGCCCTCCACATCGCGCTCGATGGTGATGCGAGTCCGGCTGCGGCTAGCAGCCGGCTCCTTGTCTTTCTTCTGGCGTGCGCCGCTCGTAGTCGGCGAGCGGGACGTCGCGGCGTGCTCCCGGCACGGGGGATGACTATCAGCACGGGCGCCGGCTTCGTGCCGTTCTGTAGCCGCATCGATCAGCTGCTGGATCCGTCTTGTCATGTAGGGGAGCTCGTCGGCTCCCAGCCCATTGAGCTCTTCTGCGGCCGCCTGGGCGGCTCGCAAATTCTCGAGCGGGGTGGCGTAGACGGGGCGATCTGCCCCCAGCATGCTGGCGACGGCCGCGCCGCGCTTCTGGACGAAGCCGGCTCGGCTCGGGCCGCTAGGCGGCGGCGTACCGAAGGCGGCGCGGTCGACTTCGCGCTGGTGGGCCTCGGTGCGGCGTCTCATGGAGGCTATCTTCTGGCCCTCCACGATGAGGGCAAGGCGGCGTGTCTCCAGGGTCTCGGCGTCGGCGTCGGCCGGGATGTGGACGGAGAGGTCGTGCATTGCTGCTTGCAAGGCGTTGTGGGCATTCTCGCCCGAGTTGGCGACGTGGCTGATGACCAGCACTTCGGTGACAGCGCTGCTGCCGCTGTCAGCTCGAGGGAGGGGGTCGTCAAAGACCACCACGTTGGAGGGGTAGGCGTCAAGCGATGCGGTGTCGGAGTCGACAAGCATCGGGTCGGTGGAGCCGACCGACTCCACATCTGCAGCAGGCTCGCTAGAGACGTGGAGCTGGTCGAGGAGGCTGACGAGGCGGCTCTCGGGGTAGTCCGTGCCTGCGTCGGACGCAGGCTCGTTGGAGATGCGAGTCTCGCCGAGCAGATCGGCGAGGCAGCTCGTAGCGCAGGCATCATCGACGCCTTGCAACGCGTCGAGGCAAACGCCATCGGGCGCAGCAGGCTGGCTGCGCTCGCGGGGGAGGAAGAGGGTTCCCGTCCACAACAGGTCTCCGGACGACGGTGCACCTGGCCCCACGGTGGGCGCCAAATGTCGGGTGGTTGGTGCGACATATGCCAACGGATGGCTTATCATTGTGGGTGCCAATAAGACATCGCCGGTGCCTGGAAACGGGATGAGGCTAAGACATGCACGCCGGCGGATCTTACCCAGGTTCGGGGCTCTCCGAGGAGATAACACCCCTAGTCCTGCTCTGTGGGGTCTCCGCATGATCACTAGATCAGGAAAGGTAGCTACAATCGCTCCTAGAGCTGTTTGGGTTCAAGGGAGAAGAAGAACAAGGCTAGTTCTTACTTCTCTCTATCTATGGTGTGTGTGCTCAGCTTAGAAGCCAACCCTTTGCATGGGTGCTCCGGGGGGTTTATATAGGCCTACCCCCGGGGGTACAATGGTAATCCGACTGGGCACTGGTCCCAGCCGTCAGCGTCTACGCTCGCCGGCTTCTCCGCCGGCTGTTGGGTCCCGCCGTCTGGTGGGTCCCGCCGGCTGCCGGCTTCTTGGTCGACAGGCGGGCCCCACCGCCTAGGGTCTTGTCGGCGGCTGCTTACTGTAGCCTCGCCTCTGATGACGAGGGCTTTGTCGAGGTAAGCGTGGCTACAGTGAGCCGCCTCGGGGGCTCTCACTGTAGCCTTACCTCGTCTTGTCTCCTTAATGGGGCTCCTGCTTCGAGGAAGGGAGTAGCCGGCTTCTGGGGGCCGGCTACGCCCTTGGCCGACTGGGAAAGGCCGGGCCGCCTTCTCGCCTCTCTCTGGCTGAAGGGGCCCGCCGCCCGTGGGCCGTACGGGAGTCTGTCGTGGATGACGTTGAGGCTGGCATGGCTACAGTGCCGAGCTGCACGGGAGACGGCCGTCCCGTACGGCCTCCTGTAGCCATGCCCGCCTCGGGCTTCGGGGGTAGTGGGCCGCACTGTGGCCACACCCCGTCTTGTCGCCGTTATGTGGGAGTAGCTTTGGTGGTTGTGGTCTCGGCCGACTTCTTGGAGTCGGTGCTCTTGGAGGCCGGCTTCTTGGAGTCGGCTACCCCGTAGTCGTCCCGGGGAGATGTTGCTGAGGCTGGGTCGCCTTCCGGGAGTCGGCTTCAGAGGTAGCCGGCCAGGGAAGGCGGCCCAATGCTTGGAATGCTTGGAGGCCCGAAGGCCTGATAATTTTTTCAGAAGAACCAGGGGCAGTCGGTTAGGCTACCCGTGGCCATTTACTCCGACAGATGCGCAAGATCAAGGGCTATCCCCTGGTGCCCTCAGCGCGCCAAGCTGACGCCTCTAGCGCAAGTCCGGCATGCCCCGCCGTGTTCTGTGGTCGCCGTCGGCTGGTCTCCGGTGGCTGACGTGGCACCATTAGTCTAGATGCTAATCGCGCTTAGTTAGTTTCGCGTGTCGATGACATATGGGCCCCACGCCTTAACTAACCACGGGTTAACCCCTGTTTAGTATAAGTTAAGCAGAGTGGCCCCACGCGTCGGCGTTGACCTCGTTGACGTGGCCGTTGACCGGACCCACCTGTCTGTGTCACTAACGGACACTAGGTCACTGACCAGTGGGTCCCACTGGTCAGGTTTGACCTGGACCAGCCGCTGTTGACTTGCTGACGTCATCCTGACGTACTGCTGACGCAGTAATTGAATTACTGGAATTATTCTTATACAGGAAATTCCAGAAAATGCCCAAAACTTCTAAAATTCATAGAAAATTATCTGTAACTCCAAATAATATAAATTATATATGAAAAATGATCAGAAAAATCCAATCTATCCATCTGTACCTTTTCATGCATGTTAGAGCAACTTATAGCTACTGTTTAGGACAAATCATGTAAATGGCATTTGAATTTCCACATATGGAGTTTGAATTTGAATCTTGGATTCAAACCAACTTCATTTAACCTGTTGCTAGTTGCATTAGCTCAAAAAACATTCATATTGCCATGTCATAGCATGCATCATATTGTGCACTGCATTGATCGTGTTTCTTCTCTATTTGCCGGTGTTGTCCCCGCTCAGTAGATGTTGCTTCGACGATGCGATCGATGACACCGATGAAGAGCTATACTATCTTCGGAAGTGTCAGGCAAGCAAAACCCCCTTGTTCATTCTGATACAATCCCACTCTCTCGCTCCTGCTCTCTTTTACAGCATTAGGACAACAACGTTTCATCTGTTACTTGCTGCGGTAGTTGAACCCCTTTCCATTGCATGACCTGTCATTGTCACAGTAAATAGATGAAACCCACTAGCATGAGTAGGAGTTGTTTGAGCCCTGATGTGCCTACTCATTCATGCTTGTTTGTCATGCCTGCTATTGCTTAGAGTTGTGTCAGGTCTAATTCATCGGGAATGAATTGGAAAGTTGTGAACATGTCCTACTGTGTGAGAGCTAAGTGTGTGAACACGATTTGGTAAAGGTAGCGGTGAGAGGCCATGTAGGAGTACATGGTGGGTTGTCTCATTGAAGCCGTCCTCAGGAACTGAGTTCTGTGTTTGTGATCCATGAACAGTTACTACCACACATTGGGTTCCCGTAACTCGACCCCTCTCGGCTTATTAACCGCCTCGATCTCTGTCCAGGAGTTGCAACTAGTTTCTGGTGTTTGTAGGTTGTGTTAGTAGTCTACCAAGTGGTACCCGGTACAGGTGGGCTTGGGACAGACTAGGCACCGTGGCACGGTGTACCAAGCGTAGATCCATCCGTCGAGGTGGGCTTGGGAACCCTGTACACATTGTTTGGGGCCGTGAGCGACACCCCGGCCGGATCTCCTTGCGGATGGAACCCGAATGGGCGATAAACCTGGACGAGAGACTTGTGTGGTTAGTCAGGTCGTGGCCGACTCCCTCGCCAGGCTTCCGCTTGAAGGTTGCCGAGATACACGACGTGTACATGGTGGTAAGTGGCGAGAGCATGTGTGAAGAAGTACGCCCCTGCAGGGTTAAGATCATCTATTCGAATAGCCGTGTCCGCGGTAAAGGACTTCTGGGTTGCCTGTACAGTTCATAGACAAGTGAAAGTGGATACACTAAAACTCACAAGATAAGCGTGAGTGCTGTGGATGGCGTTCTCGTAGGGAGACGGGAGCGGATCCATAGTGGTGTATTGATATGGTGAATATGTGGACTCATGTGCGCCACCTCAAAAGAGTTACTTGCAATTGTAGCTTAGGATAGCCACCGAGTCAAAGCTGGCTTGCTACAGTTAAACTCCACCACCCCCTTTTGATACTGATGCATATGTAGATAGTTCTGATGTAAGTCTTGCTGGGTACATTTGTACTCACGTTTGCCTATTTTATGTTTTGCAGAGAGACGTCAGTCTCGCTAGTAGTGCTGTGTGGACTTCGACGTTTAGCTTGGTACCTCAGCTACGATCTTGTGCCCTCGGCAGGATCTGGTAGATAGTCAGGCTTCTCAGCCTTTTTCATTTGTAGATGTCTGTACTCAGACATGTTAAGCTTCCGCATGTGCTTTGACTTGTATGCTCTGAATGTTGGGTCATGAGACCCATGTTTGTAATATCTCGCTCCTCGGAGCCTAAAGAATAAATACTCTGAGTCGTAGAGTCTTGTTGTGATGCCATGTTGTATTTGCACATATCGAACATATTGTGTGTATGATTGAAATGCTTGGTATGTGTGGGATCCGACAACCTAGTTGTTTATCCTTGGTAGCCTCTCTTATGGGGAAATGTAGTCTTGTGCTTCCATGAGCCATAGTAGTCCCCTACAGCCCGGTTCACCGGAGTCCTGCTAGCTCAGCACTACTGCTCCGGAACACTTGACTGGCCGGCATGTGATTCACTTCGTTCCTGTGTCTGTCCCTTCGGGGAAATGTCACGCGGTGACATCCGGAGTCCTGCCTAGCCTGCTACAGCCCGGGTTCCCGGAGTCCTGTTAGCCCAGTGCTACAGCCCGGATTCACACGCTGCTGACCGACATGCTCGATGTTGATTCATGTATGCCTGTCCCCGTAAGTTAGTGCCACTTTGGGTTCACGACTAGTCATGTCGGCCCGGGTTCTCTGTCATATGGATGCTGGCGACACTATCATATTCGTGAGCCAAAAGGCGCAAACGGTCCCGGGCCATGGTAAGGCGACACCCGTGGGAATACCGTGCGTGAGGCCGCAAAGTGATATGAGGTGTTACCGGCTAGATCGATGTGACTTGGAATCAGGGTCCTGACAGCTTTGGTATCAGAGCCTGACTGCCTGTAGGATTACCAAGCCAAACTGGTCGAAGTTGAGTCTAGAAATGCTTTAGTTATATAAGGGAATTGATTGCGGAAGGGAACGTAAGGCTCTTTTTACTCCTTATACCTTATGCCCTTCTGATCTGAGTCACCCTCTTCTTTCTGCGGGGATTAAGAACTAGGCTTCTCATCTATCTATCAGGATCACATGTTACTAATCTGTTGACTTATGAGATTGTTGGTTCTAGGCCTCAGTTCAGTTTCTACTACTTTTAGTATGTTGTCAGTTGAACAAAAACCTTGATATTATGATGTTGTTGAGTGGTTATGCCACCATTTTGCAGGATGTCTCAAATATTTTTGAGCATTTACAGCCGTTATGCTGTCCGAGTCACCCCAAGTTTCTAAATAGTCTGATGCGTTTGCAAATCCCTTCTTTCTGACCCCGATATCCTTTTGGGCCAGATTAACCACACTAATTGCTGAGTTGAGGTACTCTATTGCCTCGACATTCATGTTGGAGCTATTATTATGACCCTAGGTGTCCTAGAGAACCACCTAATAATCTAGCCATGTTTTGTGTTCCCAGTGTGATGATTCTGGCCGTTATTCTCGAAAGCATCCCGTATGATGCTATTTAGTAGTAGGTATTCTACTCCTGGGTTCTTGACCCGAGATTCACTCTACTTACCTCGTGTTGATAGTGTTGCTCGTACCTTTAGGATATTAGTAACCTTTGCGATAGTCCTCGAGGTCTGTGGTATATCGTTCTTCCAATACCATGAACCACTATGGCAGAAGTTCTTTGAACCAAAAGATCACAACCAGAGTGCCCTTGATGAGTTCTCCATTCTGCATTGTGAATCTGCCAGTCCTAACTTTCTGCATGGATTATCTGGAAGAAATATGTTGAACTTGTTTGACATACTAAATCTATGCATCCGCAACTTAGAAAATTATATGTTCCTTTGGATTGTCCCTCTTTAGTTGTATTCCGACCCCCGTCTATCAATTGATAGTCAGGACTAGTTGTGCATCCGTGTTATCGATGCATATTATTTTTGTTGTCTGTCAAGCCATTCTATTTCAGAATGACTAGGAGAAAAAAACTCCAGTACCTCATCCATTTCGAGGATTGGGTCAAAGTAGTTGTATTCCGCAGATCAATTGCCAATCCAGCCTTTGATCTGTTCTACCTTGGAGTGTCACCCTCTTTCATATCAAGAATGACGTGAGAATTGCACAATCTCTCATGAATTCTTGATGTAGTGATACTTCTCGCCATCATTATTCATCTCTCGGTCTCCGTGTTGGTTGTAACCGGAATGCTGACAAGTGAACTATGATGTGTGAAATCAATACTCCTAGCAACCCCGTTGCTTGGTAGTTAATGGACAACAATCTCATTCTTAGCGTGTTGGTTACTGAATCATCATCCTAAGATTTATCGTGCGACCTAGTCCATTTTCCCTAGTGCACACCTCGATCAACGAGATAGGATTGTGTCAATCCATCACTCTCTGGATCACATCGTCTTGCCCTGAAAAGCAAGATTGTTCTCGAGCTTAGTAACATATCGGTGGTTAGTGATTTTCCGAATATCTTCTCGGAGGGATCACCAAGTTGTCACCTGATCGCTATGTTGAGTTCGTGATCAAGTTGGTTTTCCAATAAACCACTCTTTCTCCAAGAATCTGTGTTGGATACCCCTGAGCTAGTTGGTTAAGCCAAACAACAACTTGGAGAGTTGGAAGATAAAAGCTTGTCCGACCATGCTCATCCCTAAGGGATATAGTTTTGTGTGTGTGTGTTGAAGAAAGATGATATCTCCATCGATTGGTCCTCGTGTTCAGTTGTTGGATCTATTATCTTACCAATCTTTGATTTGAGTATGGGCTATCGTCAAATCAAATCAGAACCCATGGTGTTCGTAATGTTGTCTTACTCGTGGTTGATCCCTCGAGCATACACCATTATATCTTTTGGATCTGACCAATGCTATCACCGTGTTCACATGATGGTGGAAGTCCAGTGATATGGAAATTCCGATGAGTTGCTATTGAGCCCATCGGCAACATTCTTATCTTCTCCATGGCTCGTGTTGAACATTAAGTTAGTGTTGGAAACTTGTGCTAGCATTTTCTTCGTGCTATCTCATGAACGATATGTTTGGATGAAAGTAGTGACTTCCTCGAATTCATGTGCATTTGGTGCAAGTTGTCGCCGTGAGTTCTGTTTAGAGCAACTTATAGCTACTGTTTAGGACAAATCATGTAAATGGCATTTGAATTTCCACATATGGCGTTTGAATTTGAATCTTGGATTCAAACCAACTTCATTTAACATGTTGCTAGTTGCATTAGCTCAAAACACATTCATATTGCCATGTCATAGCATGCATCATATTGTGCATTGCATTGATCGTGTTTCTTCTCTGTTTGCCGGTGTTGTCCCCTCTCAGTAGACGTTGCCTAATAATGGATAATGCCCTATATACACTACTTACCCCCCCCCCCCCCGTAAAACACGGAGACGTGTTTACCACGGTTTCCACCCCTCCCTCTATACCGCAGCAACACGTATTTTTTTACCCCTTTCAGAACGCGCTCCTCGCGCCACAAAGCCGCCTCTAGACGCGTGACCAATGAGCAGCGAGCTAAAACATATCG
>NC_057808.1:71444252-71450118 GCF_018294505.1 Triticum aestivum | reverse complement strand
ACGGAGACGAGTTTACCACGGTTTCCACCCCTCCCTCTATACCGCAGCAACACGTATTTTTTTACCCCTTTCAGAACGCGCTCCTCGCGCCACAAAGCCGCCTCTAGACGCGTGACCAATGAGCAGCGAGCTAAAACATATCGCAAATGTCAAAAATAATATAACGGGGTTAATATATATCGCGCACATGCGATATGTTTGTCACGAGGCACAAAAAATAATTAAAAATGGAATGCAACACGAGGACTTCCCAGGAGGTCACCCATACTAGTACTACTCTCGCCCAAGCACGCTTAACTTCGGAGTTCTGATGGGATCCGGTGCTTTAGTGCTGGTATGATCGCATCCCACACGTTACCCCCGCCACTTCGTCCCTTATGCTCGCCACTCCCAGGTCCACTGCAAAGATGATTGTCATTCTTACTACCATTACAACCGTTGCCTAATAATGGATGATGCCCTATATATACTACTTACTCCCCCCCTCAAACACGGAGACGAGTTTACCACGGTTTCCACCCCTCCCTCTATACCACAGCAACACGTCTTTTTTTACCCCTTTCAGAACGCGCTCCTCGCGCCACAAAGCCGCCTCTAGACGCGTGACCAATGAGCAGCGAGCTAAAACATATCGCAAATGTCAAAAATAATATAACGGGGTTAATATATAACGCGCACATGCGATATGTTTGTCACGAGGCGCAAAAAATAATTAAAAAGGGAATGCAACACGAGGACTTCCCAAGAGGTCACCCATCCTAGTACTACTCTCACCCAAGCACGCTTAACTTCGGAGTTCTGATGGGATCCGGTGCTTTAGTGCTGCTATGATCGCATCCCACATGTTACCCCCGCCTTCGTCCCTTATGCTTGCCACTCCCAGGTCCACTGCAAAGATTATTGTCATTCTTACTACCATTACAACCGTTGCCTAATAATGGATAATGCCCTATATATACTACTTACTCCCCCCCCCTCGAACACGGAGACGAGTTTACCACGGTTTCCACCCCTCCCTCTATACCGCAGCAACACGTATTTTTTTACCCCTTTCAGAACACGCTCCTCGCGCAACAAAGCCGCCTCTAGACGCGTGACCAATGAGCAGCGAGCTAAAACATATCGCAAATGTCAAAAATAATATAGCGGGGTTAATATATATCGCGCACATGCGATATGTTTGTCACGAGCCGCAAAAAATAATTAAAAACGGAATGCAACACGAGGAGTTCCCAGGAGGTCACCCATCCTAGTAGTACTCTCGCCCAAGCACGCTTAACTTCGGAGTTCTGATGGGATCCGGTGGTTTAGTGCTGGTATGATCGCATCCGACATGTTACCCCCGCCTTCGTCCCTTATGCTTGCCACTCCCAGGTCCACTGCAAAGATGATTGTCATTCTTACTACCATTACAACCATTGCCTAATAATGGATAATGCCCTATATATACTACTTACTCCCCCCACCCCTCAAACACGGAGACGAGTTTACCACGGTTTCCACCCCTCCCTCTATACCGCAGCAACACATATTTTTTTACCCCTTTCAGAACACGCTCCTCGCGCAACAAAGCCGCCTCTAGATGCGTGACCAATGAGAAGCGAGCTAAAACATATCGCAAATGTCAAAAATAATATAACGGGGTTAATATATATCGCGCACATGCGATATGTTTGTCACGAGCCGCAAAAAATAATTAAAAAGGGAATGCAACACGAGGACTTCCCAGGAGTTCACCCATCCTAGTACTACTCTCGCCCAAGCACACTTAACTTCGGAGTTCTGATGGGATCCGCTGCTTTAGTGCTGCTATGATCGCATCCCACATGTTACCCCCGTTCGTCCCTTCTGCTTGCCACTCCCAGGTCCACTGCAAAGATGATTGTCATTCTTACTACCATTACAACAGTTGCCTAATAATGGATAATGCCCTATATATACTACTTACTCCCCCCCTCAAACACGGAGACGAGTTTACCACGGTTTCCACCCTTCCCTCTATACCGCAGCAACACGTATTTTTTTACCCCTTTCAGAACGCGCTCCTCGCGCCACAAACCCGCCTCTAGACGCGTGACCAATGAGCAGTGAGCTAAAACATATCGCAAATGTCAAAAATAATATAACGAGGTTAATATATATCGCGCACATGCGATATGTTTGTCACGAGGACAAAAAATAATTAAAAAGGGAATGCAACACGAGGACTTCCCAAGAGGTCACCCATCCTAGTACTACTATCGCCCAAGCACGCTTAACTTCGGAGTTCTGATGGGGTCCGGTGCTTTAGTGCTGCTATGATCGCATCCCACATGTTACCCCCGCCTTCATCCCTTATGCTTTCCACTCCCAGGTCCACTGCAAAGATGATTGTCATTCTTACTACCATTACAACCGTTGCCTAATAATGGATAATGCCCTATATATACTACTTACTCCCCCCCCCTCAAACACGGAGACGAGTTTACCACGGTTTCCACCCCTCCCTCTATACCGCAGCAACACGTATTTTTTTACACCTTTCAGAACGCGCTCCTCGCGCCACAAACCCGCCTCTAGACGCGTGACCAATGAGCAGCGAGCTAAAACATATCGCAAATGTCAAAAATAATATAACGGGGTTAATATATATCGCGCACATGCGATATGTTTGTCACAAGGCGCAAAAAATAATTAAAAAGGGAATGCAACACGAGGACTTCCGAGGAGGTCACCCATCCTAGTACTACTCTCGCCCAAGCACACTTAACTTCGGAGTTCTGATGGGATCCGATGCTTTAGTGCTGCTATGATCGCATCCCACATGTTACCCCCGTTCGTCCCTTATGCTTGCCACTCCCAGGTCCACTGCAAAGATGATTGTCATTCTTACTACCATTACAACCGTTGCCTAATACTGGATAATGCCCTATATATACTACTTACTCCCCCCCTCAAACACGGAGACGAGTTTACCACGGTTTCCACCCTTCCCTCTATACCGCAGCAACACGTATTTTTTTACCCCTTTCAGAACGCGCTCCTCGCGCCACAAAGCCGCCTCTAGACGCGTGACCAATGAGAAGTGAGCTAAAACATATCGCAAATGTCAAAAATAATATAACGAGGTTAATATATATCGCGCACATGCGATATGTTTGTCATGAGGACAAAAAATAATTAAAAAGGGAATGCAACACGAGGACTTCCCAAGAGGTCACCCATCCAAGTACTACTCTCGCCCAAGCACGCTTAACTTCGGAGTTTTGATGGGGTCCGGTGCTTTAGTGCTGCTATGATTGCATCCGACATGTTACCCCCGCCTTCATCCCTTATGCTTTCCACTCGCAGGTCCACGGAAGATGATTGTCATTCTCACTACCATTACAACCGTTGCGTAATAATGGATAATGCCCTATATATACTACTTACTCCCCCCCCTCAAACACGGAGACGAGTTTACCACGGTTTCCACCCCTCCCTCTATACCGCACCAACACGTATTTTTTTACACCTTTCAGAACGCGCTCCTCGCGCCTTAAAGGCGCCTCTAGACGCGTGACCAATGAGCAGCGAGCTAAAACATATCGCAAATGTCAAAAATAATATAGCGAGGTTAATATATATCGCGCACATGCGATATGTTTGTCACGAGGCGCAAAAATTAATTAAAAAGGGAATGCAACACGAGGACTTCCCAGGAGGCCACCCATCCTAGTACTACTATCACCCAAGCACGCTTAACTTCGAAGTTCTGATGGGATCCGGTGCTTTAGTGCTGGTATGATGGCATCCGACATGTTACCCCCGCCTTCGTCCCTTATGCTTGACACTCCCAGGTCCACTGCAAAGATGATTGTCATTCTTACTACCATTACAACCGTTGCCTGATAATGGATAATGCCCTATATATACTACTTACTCCCCCCCCCTCAAACACGGAGACGAGTTTACCACGGTTTCCACCCCTCCCTCTATACCGCAGCAACACGTATTTTTTACCCCTTTCAGAACGCGCTCCTCGCGCCACAAAGCCGCCTCTAGACGCGTGACCAATGAGCAGCGAGCTAAAACATATCGCAAATGTCAAAAATAATATAACGGGGTTAATATATATCGCGCACATGCGATATGTTTGTCACGAGGCGCAAAAAATAATTAAAAAGGGAATGCAACACGAGGACTTCCCAGGAGGTCACCCATCCTAGTACTACTCTCGCCCAAGCACACTTAACTTCGGAGTTCTGATGGGATCCGATGCTTTAGTGCTGCTATGATCGCATCCCACATGTTACCCCCGTTCGTCCCTTATGCTTGCCACTCCCAGGTCCACTGCAAAGATGATTGTCATTCTTACTACCATTACAACCGTTGCCTAATAATGGATAATGCCCTATATATACTACTTACTCCCCCCCTCAAACACGGAGACGAGTTTACCACGGTTTCCACCCTTCCCTCTATACCGCAGCAACACGTATTTTTTTACCCCTTTCAGAACGCGCTCCTCGCGCCACAAAGCCGCCTCTAGACGCGTGACCAATGAGCAGTGAGCTAAAACATATCGCAAATGTCAAAAATAATATAACGAGGTTAATATATATCGCGCACATGCGATATGTTTGTCACGAGGACAAAAAATAATTAAAAAGGGAATGCAACACGAGGACTTCCCAAGAGGTCACCCATCCTAGTACTACTCTCGCCCAAGCACGCTTAACTTCGGAGTTCTGATGGGGTCCGGTGCTTTAGTGCTGCTATGATCGCATCCCACATGTTACCCCCGCCTTCATCCCTTATGCTTTCCACTCCCAGGTCCACTACAAAGATGATTGTCATTCTTACTACCATTACAACCGTTGCCTAATAATGGATAATGCCCTATATATACTACTTACTCCCCCCCTCAAACACGGAGACGAGTTTACCACGGTTTCCACCCCTCCCTCTATACCGCAGCAACATGTATTTTTTTACACCTTTCAGAACGCGCTCCTCGCGCCACAAAGGCGCCTCTAGACGCGTGACCAATGAGCAGCGAGCTAAAACATATCGCAAATGTGAAAAATAATATAACGAGGTTAATATATATCGCGCACATGCGATATGTTTGTCACGAGGCGCAAAAGATAATTAAAAAGGGAATGCAACACGAGGACTTCCCAAGAGGTCACCCATCCTAGTACTACTCTTGCCCAAGCACGCTTAACTTCGGTGTTCTGATGGGATCCGATGCTTTAGTGCTGGTATGATCGCATCCGACATGTTACCCCCGCCTTCGTCCCTTATGCTTGCCACTCCCAGGTCCGCTGCAAAGATGATTGTCATTCTTACTACCATTACAACCGTTGCCTAATAATGGATAATGCCCTATATATACTACTTACTCCCCCCCCTCAAACACGCAGACGAGTTTACCACGGTTTCCACCCCTCCCTCTATACCGCAGCAACACGTATTTTTTTACCCCTTTCAAAACGTGCTGCTCGCGCCGCAAAGCCGCCTCTAGACGCGTGACCAATGAGCAGCGAGCTAAAACATATCGCAAATGTCAAAAATAATATAACGGGGTTAATATATATCGCGCACATGCGATATGTTTGTCACGAGGCGCAAAAAATAATTAAAAAATGAATGCAACACGAGGACTTCCCAGGAGGTCACCCATCCTAGTACAACTATCGCCCAAGCACTCTTAACTTCGGAGTTCTGATGGGATCCGGTGCTTTAGTGCTGGTATGATCGCATCCGACATGTTACCCCCGCCTTCGTCCCTTATGCTTGCCACTCCCAGGTCCACTGCAAAGATGATTATCATTCTTACTACCATTACAACTGTTGCCTAATAATGGATAATGCCCTATATATACTACTTACTCCCCCCCCC
>NC_057808.1:71440907-71444215 GCF_018294505.1 Triticum aestivum | reverse complement strand
CACCCCTCCCTCTATACCACAGCAACACGATTTTTTTACCCCTTTCAGAACGCGCTCCTCGCGCCACAAAGCCGCCTCTAGACGCTTGACCAATGAGCAGCGAGCTAAAACATATCGCAAATGTCAAAACTAACATAACGGGGTTAATATATATCGCGCACATCCGATATGTTTGTCACTAGGCGCAAAAAATAATTAAAAAGGGAATGCGACACGAGGACTTCCCAGGAGGTCACCCATCCAAGTACTACTCTCGCCCAAGCACGCTTAACTTCGAAATTCTGATGGGATCCGGTGCTTTAGGGATGGTATGATCGCATCCGACATGTTACCCCCGCCTTCGTCCCTTTTGCTTGCCACTCCCAGGTCCACTGCAAAGACGATTTTCATTCTTACTACCATTACAACCGTTGCCTAATAATGGATAATGCCCTATATATACTACTTACTCCCCCCCCTCAAACACGGAGACGAGTTTACCACGGTTTCCACCCCTCCCTCTATACCGCAGCAACACGTATTTTTTACCCCTTTCAGAACGCGCTCGTCGCGCCACAAAGCTGCCTCTAGACGCGTGACCAATGCGCAGCGAGCTAAAACAAATCGCAAATGTCAAAAATAATATAACGGGGTTAATATATATCGCGCACATCCGATATGTTTGTCACTAGGCGCAAAAAATAATTAAAAAGGGAATGCGACACGAGGACTTCCCAGGAGGTCACCCATCCAAGTACTACTCTCGCCCAAGCACGCTTAACTTCGAAGTTCTGATGGGATCCGGTGCTTTAGGGATGGTATGATCGCATCCGACATGTTACCCCCGCCTTCGTCCCTTATGCTTGCCACTCCCAGGTCCACTGCAAAGACGATTTTCATTCTTACTACCATTACAACCGTTGCCTAATAATGGATAATGCCCTATATATACTACTTACTCCCCCCCCCCCTCAAACACGGAGACGAGTTTACCACGGTTTCCACCCCTCCCTCTATACCGCAGCAACACGTATTTTTTACCCCTTTCAGAACGCGCTCGTCGCGCCACAAAGCTGCCTCTAGACGCGTGACCAATGCGCAGCGAGCTAAAACAAATCGCAAATGTCAAAAATAATATAACGGGGTTAATATATATCGCGCACATGCGATATGTTTGTCACGAGGCGCAAAAAATAATTAAAAAGGGAATGCAACACGAGGACTTCCCAGGAGGTCACCCATCCTAGTACTACTCTCGCCCAAGCACGCTTAACTTCGGAGTTTTGATGGGATCCGGTGCTTTAGTGCTGGTATGATCGCATCCAACATGTTACCCCCGCCTTCGTCCCTTATGCTTGCCACTCCCAGGTCCACTTCAAAGATGATTGTCATCCTTACTACCATTACAACCGTTGCCTAATAATGGATAATGCCTTATATATACTACTTACTCCCCCCCTCAAACACGGAGACGAGTTTACCACGGTTTCCACACCTCCCTCTATACCGCAGCAACACGTATTTTTTACCCCTTTCAGAACGCGCTCCTCGCGCCACAAAGCCGCCTCTAGACGCGTGACCAATGAGCAGCGAGCTAAAACATATCGCAAATGTCAAAAATAATATAACGGGGTTAATATATATCGCGCACATGCGATATGTTTGTCACGAGGCGCAAAAAATAATTAAAAAGGGAATGCAACACGAGGACTTCACAGGAGGTCACCCATCCTAGTACTACTCTCGCCCAAGCACGCTTAACTTCAGAGTTCTGATGGGATCCGGTGCTTTAGTGCTGGTATGATCGCATCCCACATGTTACCCCCGCCTTCGTCCCTTATGCTTGCCACTCCCAGGTCCACTGCAAAGATGATTGTCATTCTTACTACCATTACAACCGTTGCCTAATAATGGATAATGCCCTATATATACTACTTACTCCCCCCCCCCTCAAACACGGAGATGAGTTTACCACGGTTTCCACCCGTCCCTCTATACCGCAGCAACACGTATTTTTTACCCCTTTCAGAACGCGCTCCTCGCGCCACAAAGCCGCCTCTAGACGCGTGACCAATGAGCAGCAAGCTAAAACATATCGCAAATGTCAAAAATAATATAACGAGGTTAATATATATCGCGCACATGCGATATGTTTGTCACGAGGACAAAAAATAATTAAAAAGGGAATGCAACACGAGGACTTCCCAAGAGGTCACCCATCCTAGTACTACTCTCGCCCAAGCACGCTTAACTTCGGAGTTCTGATGGGATCCGGTGCTTTAGTGCTGCTATGATCGCATCCCACATGTTACCCCCGCCTTCATCCCTTATGCTTTCCACTCCCAGGTCCACTGCAAAGATGATTGTCATTCTTACTACCATTACAACCGTTGCCTAATAATGGATAATGCCCTATATATACTACTTACTCCCCCCCCTCAAACACGGAGACGAGTTTACCACGGTTTCCACCCCTCCCTCTATACCGCAGCAACACGTATTTTTTTACCCCTTTCAGAACGCGCTCCTTGCGCCACAAAGCCGCCTCTAGACGCGTGACCAATGAGCAGCGAGCTAAAACATATCGCAAATGTCAAAAATAATAAAACGGGGTTAATATATATCGCGCACATGCGATATGTTTGTCAAGAGGCGCAAAAAATAATTAAAAAGGGAATGCAACACGAGGACTTCCGAGGAGGTCACCCATCCTAGTACTACTCTCGCCCAGGCACGCTTAACTTCGGAGTTTTGATGGGATCCTGTGCTTCAGTGCTGGTATGATCGCATCCGACATGTTACCCCCGCCTTCGTCCCTTATGCTTGCCACTCCCAGGTCCACTGCAAAGATGATTGTCATTCTTACTACCATTACAACCGTTGCCTAATAATGAATAATGCCCTATATATACTACTTACTCCCCCCCTCAAACACGGAGACGAGTTTACCACGGTTTCCACCCCTCCCTCTATACCGCAGCAACACGTATTTTTTTACCCCTTTCAGAACGCGCTCCTCGCGCCACAAAGCCGCCTCTAGACGCGTGACCAATGAGCAGCGAGCTAAAACATATCGCAAATGTCAAAAATAATATAACGGGGTTAATATATATCGCGCACATGCGATATGTTTGTCACGAGGCCCAAAAAATAATAAAAAAGGGAATGCAACACGAGGACTTCCCAGGAGGTCACCCATCCTAGTACTACTCTCGCCCAAGCACGCTTAACTTCGGAGTTCTGATGGGATCCGGTGCTTTAGTGCTGGTATGATCGCATCCGACATGTTACCCCCGCCTTCGTCCCTTATGCTTGCCACTCCCAGGTCC
>NC_057808.1:71431555-71440807 GCF_018294505.1 Triticum aestivum | reverse complement strand
GAGTTTACCACGGTTTCCACCCCACCCTCGGAGTTCTGATGGGATCCGGTGCTTTAGTGCTGGTATGATTGCATCCGACATGTTACCCCCGCCTTCGTCCCTTATGCTTGCCACTCCCAGGTCCACTGCAAAGATGATTGTCATTCTTACTACCATTACAACCGTTGCCTAATAAAGGATAATGCCCTATATATACTACTTCCTCCCCCCCCCTCAAACACGGAGACGAGTTTACCACGGTTTCCACCCCTCCCTCTATACCGCAGCAACACGTATTTTTTTACCCCTTTCAGAAGGCGCTCCTCGCGCCACAAAGCTGCCTCTAGACGCGTGACCAATGAGCAGCGAGCTAAAACATATCGCAAATGTCAAAAATAATATAACGGGGTTAATATATATCGCGCACATCCGATATGTTTGTCACGAGCCGCAAAAAATAATTAAAAAGGGAATGCAACACGAGGATTTTCCAGGAGGTCACCTATCCTAGTACTACTCTCGCCCAAGCACGCTTAACTTCGGAGTTCTGATGGGATCCGGTGCTTTAGTGCTGGTATGATCGCATCAGACATGTTACCCCCGCCTTCGTCCCTTATGCTTTCCACTCCCAGGTCCACTGCAAAGATGATTGTCATTCTTACTACCATTACAACCGTTGCCTAATAATGGATAATGCCCTATATATACTACTTACTCCCCCCCCCTCAAACACAGAGACGAGTTTACCACGGTTTCCACCCCTCCCTCTATACCGCAGCAACACGTATTTTTTTACCCCATTCAGAACGCGCTCCTCGCGCCACAAAGCCGCCTCTAGACGCGTGACCAATGAGCAGCGAGCTAAAACATATCGCAAATGTCAAAAATAATATAACGGGGTTAATATATATCGCGCACATGCGATATGTTTGTCAGGAGGCGCAAAAAATAATTAAAAAGGGAATGCAACACGAGGATTTTCCAGGAGGTCACCCATCCTAGTACTACTCTCGCCCAAGCACGCTTAACTTCGGAGTTCTGATGGGATTCGGTGCTTTAGTGCTGGTATGATCGCATCCGACATGTTACCCCCGCCTTCGTCCCTTATGCTTGCCACTCCCAGGTCCACTGCAAAGATGATTGTCATTCTTACTACCATTACAACCGTTGCCTAATAAAGGATAATGCCCTATATATACTACTCACTCCCCCCCCCCTCAAACACGGAGACGAGTTTACCACGGTTTCCACCCCTCCCTCTATACCGCAGCAACACGTATTTTTTTACCCCTTTCAGAAGGCGCTCCTCGCGCCACAAAGCTGCCTCTAGACGCGTGACCAATGAGAAGCGAGCTAAAACATATCGCAAATGTCAAAAATAATATAACGGGGTTAATATATATCGCGCACATCCGATATGTTTGTCACGAGGCGCAAAAAATAATTAAAAAGGGAATGCAACACGAGGATTTTCCAGGAGGTCACCCATCCTAGTACTACTCTCGCCCAAGCACGCTTAACTTCGGAGTTCTGATGGGATCCGGTGCTTTAGTGCTGGTATGATCGCATCAGACATGTTACCCCCGCCTTCGTCCCTTATGCTTTCCACTCCCAGGTCCACTGCAAAGATGATTGTCATTCTTACTACCATTACAACCGTTGCCTAATAATGGATAATGCCCTATATATACTACTTACTCCCCCCCCCTCAAACACGGAGACGAGTTTACCACGGTTTCCACCCCTCCCTCTATACCGCAGCAACACGTATTTTTTTACCCCATTCAGAACGCGCTCCTCGCGCCACAAAGCCGCCTCTAGACGCGTGACCAATGAGCAGCGAGCTAAAACATATCGCAAATGTCAAAAATAATATAACGGGGTTAATATATATCGCGCACATGCGATATGTTTGTCAGGAGGCGCAAAAAATAATTAAAAAGGGAATGCAACACGAGGATTTTCCAGGAGGTCACCCATCCTAGTACTACTCTCGCCCAAGCACGCTTAACTTCGGAGTTCTGATGGGATTCGGTGCTTTAGTGCTGGTATGATCGCATCCGACATGTTACCCCCGCCTTCGTCCCTTATGCTTGCCACTCCCAGGTCCACTGCCAAGATGATTGTCATTCTTACTACCATTACAACCGTTGCCTAATAATGGATAATGCCCTATATATACTACTTACTCCCCCCCCCCTCAAACACGGAGACGAGTTTACCACGGTTTCCACCCCTCCCTCTATACCGCAGCAACACGTATTTTTTTACCCCTTTCAGAACGCGCTCCTCGCGCCACAAAGCCGCCTCTAGACGCGTGACCAATGAGCAGCGAGCTAAAACATATCGCAAATGTCAAAAATAATATAACGGGGTTAATATATATCGCGCACATGCGATATGTTTGTCACGAGGCGCAAAAAATAATTAAAAAGGGAATGCAACACGAGGATTTTCCAGGAGGTCACCCATCCTAGTACTACTCTCGCCCAAGCACGCTTAACTTCGGAGTTCTGATGGGATCCGGTGCTTTAGTGCTGGTATGATCGCATCCGACATGTTACCCCCGCCTTCGTCCCTTATGCTTGCCACTCCCAGGTCCACTGCAAAGATGATTGTCATTCTTACTACCATTACAACCGTTGCCTAATAATGGATAATGCCCTATATATACTACTTACTCCCCCCCCCTCAAACACGGAGACGAGTTTACCACGGTTTCCACCCCTCCCTCTATACCGCAGCAACACGTATTTTTTTACCAGAACGCGCTCCTCGCGCCACAAAGCCGCCTCTAGACGCGTGCCAATGAACAGCGAGCTAAAACATATCGCAAATGTCAAAAATAATATAACGGGGTTAATATATATCGCGCACATGCGATATGTTTGTCACGAGGCGCAAAAAATAATTAAAAAGGGAATGCAACACGAGGACTTCCCAGGAGGTCACCCATCCTAGTACAACTCAGCCCAAGCACGCTTAACTTCGGAGTTCTGATGGGATCCGGTGCTTTAGTGCTGGTATGATCGCATCCGACATTTTACCCCTGCCTTCGTCCCTTATGCTTGCCACTCCCAGGTCCACTTCAAAGATGATTGTCATTCTTACTACAATTACAACCGTTGCCTAATAATGGATAATGCCCTATATATACTACTTACTCCCCCCCCCTCAAACACGGAGACGAGTTTACCACGGTTTCCACCCCTCCCTCTATACCGCAGCAACACGTATTTTTTACCCCTTTCAGAACGCGCTCCTCGCGCCACAAAGCCGCCTCTTTACGCGTGACCAATGAGCTGCGAGCTAAAACATATCGCAAATGTCAAAAATAATATAACGGGGTTAATATATATCGCGCACATGCGATATGTTTGTCACGAGGCGCAAAAAATAATTAAAAAGGGAATGCAACATGAGGACTTCCCAAGAGGTCACCCATCCTAGTACTACTCTCGCCCAAGCACGCTTAACTTCGGAGTTCTGATGGGATCCGGTGCTTTAGTGCTGGTATGATCGCATCCGACATTTTACCCCCGCCTTCATCCCTTATGCTTGCCACTCCCAGGTCCACTGCAAAGATGATTGTCATTCTTACTACCATTACAACCGTTGCCTAATAATGGATAATGCCCTATATATACTACTTACTCCCCCCCCCTCAAACACGGAGACGAGTTTACCACGGTTTCCACCCCTCCCTCTATACCGCAGCAACACGTATTTTTTTTACCCCTTTCAGAACGCGCTCCTCGCGCCACAAAGCCGCCTCTAGACGCGTGACCAATGAGCAGCGAGCTAAAACATATCGCAAATGTCAAAAATAATATAACGGGGTTAATGTATATCGCGCACATGCGATATGTTTGTCACGAGGCGCAAAAAATAATTAAAAAGGGAATGCAACACGAGGATTTTCCAGGAGGTCACCCATCCTAGTACTACTCTCACCCAAGCACGCTTAACTTCGGAGTTCTGATGGGATCCGGTGCTTTAGTGCTGGTATGATCGCATCCGACATGTTACCCCCGCCTTCGTCCCTTATGCTTGCCACTCCCAGGTCCACTGCAAAGATGATTGTCATTCTTACTACCATTACAACCGTTGCCTAATAATGGATAATGCCCTATATATACTACTTACTCCCCCCCCTCAAACACGGAGACGAGTTTACCACGGTTTCCACCCCTCCCTCTATACCGCAGCAACACGTATTTTTTTACCCCTTTCAGAACGCGCTCCTCGCGCCACAAAGCCGCCTCTAGACGCGTGACCAATGAGCAGCGAGCTAAAACATATCGCAAATGTCAAAAATAATATAACGGGGTTAATATATATCGCGCACATGCGATATGTTTGTCACGAGCCGCAAAAATAATTAAAAAGGGAATGCAACACGAGGACTTGCCAGGAGGTCACCCATCCTAGTACTACTCTCGCCCAAGCACGCTTAACTACGGAGTTCTGATGGGATCCGGTGCTTTAGTGCTGGTATGATCGCATCCGACATGTTACCCCCGCCTTCGTCCCTTATGCTTGCCACTCCCAAGTCCACTGCAAAGATGATTGTCATTCTTACTACCATTACAACCGTTGCCTAATAATGGATAATGCCCTATATATACTACTTACTCCCCCCCCTCAAACACGGAGACGAGTTTACCACGGTTTCCACCCCTCCCTCTATACCGCAGCAACACGTATTTTTTTACCCGATTCAGAACGCGCTCCTCGCGCCACAAAGCCGCCTCTAGACGCGTGACCAATGAGCAGCGAGCTAAAACATATCGCAAATGTCAAAAATAATATAACGGGGTTAATATATATCGCGCACATGCGATATGTTTGTCAGGAGGCGCAAAAAATAATTAAAAAGGGAATGCAACACGAGGATTTTCCAGGAGGTCACCCATCCTAGTACTACTCTCGCCCAAGCACGCTTAACTTCGGAGTTGTGATGGGATCCGGTGCTTTACTGCTGGTATGATCGCATCCGACATGTTACCCCCGCCTTCGTCCCTTATGCTTGCCACTCCCAGGTCCACTGCCAAGATGATTGTCATTCTTACTACCATTACAACCGTTGCCTAATAATGGATAATGCCCTATATATACTACTTACTCCCCCCTCAAACACGGAGACGAGTTTACCACGGTTTCCACCCCTCCCTCTATACCGCAGCAACACGTATTTTTTTACCCCTTTCAGAACGCGCTTCTCGCGCCACAAAGCCGCCTCTAGACGCGTGACCAATGAGCAGCGAGCTAAAACATATCGCAAATGTCAAAAATAATATAACGGGCTTAATATATATCGCGCACATGCGATATGTTTGTCACGAGGCGCAAAAAATAATTAAAAAGGGAATGCAACACGAGGACTTCCCAGGAGGTCACCCAACCTAGTACTACTCTCGCCCAAGCACGCTTAACTTCGGAGTTCTGATGGGATCCGGTGATTTAGTGCTGGTATGATCGCATCCAACATGTTACCCCCGCCTTCGTCCCTTATGCTTGCCACTCCCAGGTCCACTGCAAAGATGATTGCCATTCTTACTACCATTACAACCGTTGCCTAATAATGGATAATGCCCTATATATACTACTTACTCCCCCCCCTCAAACACGGAGACGAGTTTACCACGGTTTCCACCCCACCCTCGGAGTTCTGATGGGATCCGGTGCTTTAGTGCTGGTATGATCGCATCCGACATGTTACCCCCGCCTTCGTCCCTTATGCTTGCCACTCCCAGGTCCACTGCAAAGATGATTGTCATTCTTACTACCATTACAACCGTTGCCTAATACAGGTGATGCCCTATATATACTACTTACTCCCCCCCCTCAAACACGGAGATGAGTTTACCACGGTTTCCACCCCTCCCTCTATACCGCAGCAACACGTATTTTTTTACCCCTTTCAGAACGCGCTCCTCGCGCCACAAAGCCTCCTCTAGACGCGTGACCAATGAGCAGCGAGCTAAAACATATCGCAAATGTCAAAAATAATATAACGGGGTTAATATATATCGCGCACATGCGATATGTTTGTCAGGAGGCGCAAAAAATAATTAAAAAGGGCATGCAACACGAGGATTTTCCAGGAGGTCACCCATCCTAGTACTACTCTCGCCCAAGCACGCTTAACTTCGGAGTTCTGATGGGATCCGGTGCTTTAGTGCTGGTATGATCGCATCCGACATGTTACCCCCGCCTTCGTCCCTTATGCTTGCCACTCCCAGGTCCACTGCAAAGATGATTGTCATTCTTACTACCATTACAACCGTTGCCTAATAATGGATAATGCCCTATATATACTACTTACTCCCCCCCCTCAAACACGGAGACGAGTTTACCACGGTTTCCACCCCTCCCTCTATACCGCAGCAACACGTATTTTTTTACCCCTTTCAGAACGCGCTCCTCGCGCCACAAAGCCGCCTCTAGACGCGTGACCAATGAGCAGCGAGCTAAAACATATCGCAAATGTCAAAAATAATATAACGGGCTTAATATATATCGCGCACATGCGATATGTTTGTCACGAGGCGCAAAAAATAATTAAAAAGGGAATGCAACATGAGGATTTTCCAGGAGGTCACCCATCCTAGTACTACTCTCGCCCAAGCACGCTTAACTTCGGAGTTCTGATGGGATCCGGTGCTTTAGTGCTGGTATGATCGCATCCGACATGTTACCCCCGCCTTCGTCCCTTATGCTTGCCACTCCCAGGTCCACTGCAAAGATGATTGTCATTCTTACTACCATTACAACCGTTGCCTAATAATGGATAATGCCCTATATATACTACTTACTCCCCCCCCCTCAAACACGGAGACGAGTTTACCACGGTTTCCACCCCTCCCTCTATACCGCAGCAACACGTATTTTTTTACCCCTTTCAGAACGCGCTCCTCGCGCCACAAAGCCGCCTCTAGACGCGTGACCAATGAGCAGCGAGCTAAAACATATCGCAAATGTCAAAAATAATATAACGGGGTTAATATATATCGCGCACATGCGATATGTTTGTCACGAGCCGCAAAAATAATTAAAAAGGGAATGCAACACGAGGACTTGCCACGAGGTCACCCATCCTAGTACTACTCTCGCCCAAGCACGCTTAACTACGGAGTTCTGATGGGATCCGGTGCTTTAGTGCTGGTATGATCGCATCCGACATGTTACCCCCGCCTTCGTCCCTTATGCTTGCCACTCCCAAGTCCACTGCAAAGATGATTGTCATTCTTACTACCATTACAACCGTTGCCTAATAATGGATAATGCCCTATATATACTACTTACTCCCCCCCCTCAAACACGGAGACGAGTTTACCACGGTTTCCACCCCTCCCTCTATACCGCAGCAACACGTATTTTTTTACCCCATTCAGAACGCGCTCCTCGCGCCACAAAGCCGCCTCTAGACGCGTGACCAATGAGCAGCGAGCTAAAACATATCGCAAATGTCAAAAATAATATAACGGGGTTAATATATATCGCGCACATGCGATATGTTTGTCAGGAGGCGCAAAAAATAATTAAAAAGGGAATGCAACACGAGGATTTTCCAGGAGGTCACCCATCCTAGTACTACTCTCGCCCAAGCACGCTTAACTTCGGAGTTCTGATGGGATTCGGTGCTTTAGTGCTGGTATGATCGCATCCGACATGTTACCCCCGCCTTCGTCCCTTATGCTTGCCACTCCCAGGTCCACTGCAAAGATGATTGTCATTCTTACTACCATTACAACCGTTGCCTAATAAAGGATAATGCCCTATATATACTACTCACTCCCCCCCCCCTCAAACACGGAGACGAGTTTACCACGGTTTCCACCCCTCCCTCTATACCGCAGCAACACGTATTTTTTTACCCCTTTCAGAAGGCGCTCCTCGCGCCACAAAGCTGCCTCTAGACGCGTGACCAATGAGAAGCGAGCTAAAACATATCGCAAATGTCAAAAATAATATAACGGGGTTAATATATATCGCGCACATCCGATATGTTTGTCACGAGGCGCAAAAAATAATTAAAAAGGGAATGCAACACGAGGATTTTCCAGGAGGTCACCCATCCTAGTACTACTCTCGCCCAAGCACGCTTAACTTCGGAGTTCTGATGGGATCCGGTGCTTTAGTGCTGGTATGATCGCATCAGACATGTTACCCCCGCCTTCGTCCCTTATGCTTTCCACTCCCAGGTCCACTGCAAAGATGATTGTCATTCTTACTACCATTACAACCGTTGCCTAATAATGGATAATGCCCTATATATACTACTTACTCCCCCCCCCTCAAACACGGAGACGAGTTTACCACGGTTTCCACCCCTCCCTCTATACCGCAGCAACACGTATTTTTTTACCCCATTCAGAACGCGCTCCTCGCGCCACAAAGCCGCCTCTAGACGCGTGACCAATGAGCAGCGAGCTAAAACATATCGCAAATGTCAAAAATAATATAACGGGGTTAATATATATCGCGCACATGCGATATGTTTGTCAGGAGGCGCAAAAAATAATTAAAAAGGGAATGCAACACGAGGATTTTCCAGGAGGTCACCCATCCTAGTACTACTCTCGCCCAAGCACGCTTAACTTCGGAGTTCTGATGGGATTCGGTGCTTTAGTGCTGGTATGATCGCATCCGACAAGTTACCCCCGCCTTCGTCCCTTATGCTTGCCACTCCCAGGTCCACTGCCAAGATGATTGTCATTCTTACTACCATTACAACCGTTGCCTAATAATGGATAATGCCCTATATATACTACTTACTCCCCCCCCTCAAACACGGAGACGAGTTTACCACGGTTTCCACCCCTCCCTCTATACCGCAGCAACACGTATTTTTTTACCCCTTTCAGAACGCGCTCCTCGCGCCACAAAGCCGCCTCTAGACGCGTGACCAATGAGCAGCGAGCTAAAACATATCGCAAATGTCAAAAATAATATAACGGGCTTAATATATATCGCGCACACGCGATATGTTTGTCACGAGGCGCAAAAAATAATTAAAAAGGGAATGCAACACGAGGACTTCCCAGGAGGTCACCCAACCTAGTACTACTCTCGCCCAAGCACGCTTAACTTCGGAGTTCTGATGGGATCCGGTGATTTAGTGCTGGTATGATCGCATCCAACTTGTTACCCCCGCCTTCGTCCCTTATGCTTGCCACTCCCAGGTCCAGTGCAAAGATGATTGCCATTCTTACTACCATTACAACCGTTGCCTAATAATGGATAATGCCCTATATATACTACTTACTC
>NC_057808.1:71430334-71431545 GCF_018294505.1 Triticum aestivum | reverse complement strand
CCTTCAAACACGGAGACGAGTTTACCACGGTTTCCACCCCACCCTCGGAGTTCTGATGGGATCCGGTGCTTTAGTGCTGGTATGATCGCATCCGACATGTTACCCCCGCCTTCGTCCCTTATGCTTGCCACTCCCAGGTCCACTGCAAAGATGATTGTCATTCTTACTACCATTACAACCGTTGCCTAATAAAGGATAATGCCCTATATATACTACTTACTCCCCCCCCTCAAACACGGAGACGAGTTTACCACGGTTTCCACCCCTCCCTCTATACCGCAGCAACACGTATTTTTTTACCCCTTTCAGAACGCGCTCCTCGCGCCACAAAGCCGCCTCTAGACGCGTGACCAATGAGCAGCGAGCTAAAACATATCGCAAATGTCAAAAATAATATAACGGGGTTAATATATATCGCGCACATCCGATATGTTTGTCACGAGGCGCAAAAAATAATTAAAAAGGGAATGCAACACGAGGATTTTCCAGGAGGTCACCCATCCTAGTACTACTCTCGCCCAAGCACGCTTAACTTCGGAGTTCTGATGGGATCCGGTGCTTTAGTGCTGGTATGATCGCATCCGACATGTTACCCCCGCCTTCGTCCCTTATGCTTTCCACTCCCAGGTCCACTGCAAAGATGATTGTCATTCTTACTACCATTACAACCGTTGCCTAATAATGGATAATGCCCTATATATACTACTTACTCCCCCCCCCTCAAACACGGAGACGAGTTTACCACGGTTTCCACCCCTCCCTCTATACCGCAGCAACACGTATTTTTTTACCCCATTCAGAACGCGCTCCTCGCGCCACAAAGCCGCCTCTAGACGCGTGACCAATGAGCAGCGAGCTAAAACATATCGCAAATGTCAAAAATAATATAACGGGCTTAATATATATCGCGCACATGCGATATGTTTGTCAGGAGGCGCAAAAAATAATTAAAAAGGGAATGCAACACGAGGATTTTCCAGGAGGTCACCCATCCTAGTACTACTCTCGCCCAAGCACGCTTAACTTCTGAGTTCTGATGGGATTCGGTGCTTTAGTGCTGGTATGATCGCATCCGACATGTTACCCCCGCCTTCGTCCCTTATGCTTGCCACTCCCAGGTCCACTGCCAAGATGATTGTCATTCTTACTACCATTACAACCGTTGCCTAATAATGGATAATGCCCTATATATACTACTTACTCCCCCCCCC
>NC_057808.1:71425765-71426444 GCF_018294505.1 Triticum aestivum | reverse complement strand
TTAACTTCGGAGTTCTGATGGAATCCGGTGCTTTAGTGCTGGTATGATCGCATCCGACATGTTACCCCCGCCTTCGTCCCTTATGCTTGCCACTCCCAGGTCCACTGCAAAGATGATTGCCATTTTTACTACCATTACAACCGTTCCCTAATAATGGATAATGCCCTATATATACTACTTACTCCCCCCCCTCAAACACGGAGACGAGTTTACCACGGTTTCCACCCCACCCTCTATACCGCAGCAACACGTATTTTTTTACCCCTTTCAGAACGCGCTCCTCGCGCCACAAAGCTGCCTCTAGACGCGTGCCAATGAGCAGCGAGCTAAAACATATCGCAAATGTCAAAAATAATATAACGGGGTTAATATATATCGCGCACATGCGATATGTTTGTCACGAGGCGCAAAAAATAATAAAAAAGGGAATGCAACACGAGGACTTCCCAGGAGGTCACCCATCCTAGTACTACTCTCACCCAAGCACACTTAACTTCAGAGTTCTGATGGGATCCGGTGCTTTAGTGCTGGTATGATCGCATCCGACATGTTACCCCCGCCTTCGTCTCTTATGCTTGCCACTCCCAGGTCCACTGCAAAGATGATTGTCATTCTTACTACCATTACAACCGTTGCCTAATAATGGATAATGCCCTATATATACTACTTACTCCCCCCC
>NC_057808.1:71424382-71425755 GCF_018294505.1 Triticum aestivum | reverse complement strand
CGGTGCTTTAGTGCTGGTATGATCGCATCCGACATGTTACCCCCGCCTTCGTCCCTTATGCTTGCCACTCCCAGGTCCACTGCCAAGATGATTGTCATTCTTACTACCATTACAACCGTTGCCTAATAATGGATAATGCCCTATATATACTACTTACTCCCCCCCCCCTCAAACACGGAGACGAGTTTACCACGGTTTCCACCCCTCCCTCTATACCGCAGCAACACGTATTTTTTTACCCCTTTCAGAACGCGCTCCTCGCGCCACAAAGCCGCCTCTAGACGCGTGACCAATGAGCAGCGAGCTAAAACATATCGCAAATGTCAAAAATAATATAACGGGCTTAATATATATCGCGCACATGCGATATGTTTGTCACGAGGCGCAAAAAATAATTAAATAGGGAATGCAACACGAGGACTTCCCAGGAGGTCACCCAACCTAGTACTACTCTCGCCCAAGCAGGCTTAACTTCGGAGTTCTGATGGGATCCGGTGATTTAGTGCTGGTATGATCGCATCCAACATGTTACCCCCGCCTTCGTCCCTTATGCTTGCCACTCCCAGGTCCACTGCAAAGATGATTGCCATTCTTACTACCATTACAACCGTTGCCTAATAATGGATAATGCCCTATATATACTACTTACTCCCCCCTTCAAACACGGAGACGAGTTTACCACGGTTTCCACCCCACCCTCGGAGTTCTGATGGGATCCGGTGCTTTAGTGCTGGTATGATCGCATCCGACATGTTACCCCCGCCTTCGTCCCTTATGCTTGCCACTCCCAGGTCCACTGCAAAGATGATTGTCATTCTTACTACCATTACAACCGTTGCCTAATAAAGGATAATGCCCTATATATACTACTTACTCCCCCCCCTCAAACACGGAGACGAGTTTACCACGGTTTCCACCCCTCCCTCTATACCGCAGCAACACGTATTTTTTTACCCCTTTCAGAACGCGCTCCTCGCGCCACAAAGCCTCCTCTAGACGCGTGACCAATGAGCAGCGAGCTAAAACATATCGCAAATGTCAAAAATAATATAACGGGGTTAATATATATCGCGCACATGCGATATGTTTGTCACGAGGCGCAAAAAATAATTAGAAAGGGAATGCAACACGAGGATTTTCCAGGAGGTCACCCATCCTAGTACTACTCTCGCCCAAGCACGCTTAACTTCGGAGTTCTGATGGGATCCGGTGCTTTAGTGCTGGTATGATCGCATCAGACATGTTACCCCCGCCTTCGTCCCTTATGCTTTCCACTCCCAGGTCCACTGCAAAGATGATTGTCATTCTTACTACCATTACAACCGTTGCCTAATAATGGATAATGCCCTATATATACTACTTACTCCCCCCCC
>NC_057808.1:71423605-71424201 GCF_018294505.1 Triticum aestivum | reverse complement strand
TTAACTTCGGAGTTCTGATGGAATCCGGTGCTTTAGTGCTGGTATGATCGCATCCGACATGTTACCCCCGCCTTCGTCCCTTATGCTTGCCACTCCCAGGTCCACTGCAAAGATGATTGCCATTTTTACTACCATTACAACCGTTCCCTAATAATGGATAATGCCCTATATATACTACTTACTCCCCCCCCCCTCAAACACGGAGACGAGTTTACCACGGTTTCCACCCCACCCTCTATACCGCAGCAACACGTATTTTTTTACCCCTTTCAGAACGCGCTCCTCGCGCCACAAAGCTGCCTCTAGACGCGTGCCAATGAGCAGCGAGCTAAAACATATCGCAAATTTAAAAAATAATATAACGGGGTTAATATATATCGCGCACATGCGATATGTTTGTCACGAGCCGCAAAAATAATTAAAAAGGGAATGCAACACGAGGACTTGCCAGGAGGTCACCCATCCTAGTACTACTCTCGCCCAAGCACGCTTAACTACGGAGTTCTGATGGGATCCGGTGCTTTAGTGCTGGTATGATCGCATCCGACATGTTACCCCCGCCTTCGTCCCTTATGCTTGCCACTCCCAGGTCCACT
>NC_057808.1:71420990-71423595 GCF_018294505.1 Triticum aestivum | reverse complement strand
TCAAACACGGAGACGAGTTTACCACGGTTTCCATCCCTCCCTCTATACCGCAGCAACATGTATTTTTTACCCCTTTCAGAACGCGCTCCTCGCGCCACAAAGCCGCCTCTAGACGCGTGCCAATGAGTAGCGAGCTAAAACATATCGCAAATGTCAAAAATAATATAACGGGGTTAATATATATCGCGCACATGCGATATGTTTGTCACGAGGCGCAAAATAATAATTAAAAAGGGAATGCAATACGAGGACTTCCCAGGAGGTCACCCATCGCTTAACTTCGGAGTTCTGATGGGATCCGGTGCTTTAGTGCTGGTATGATCGCATCCGACATGTTACCCCCGCCTTCGTCCCTTATGCTTGCCACTCCCAGGTCCACTGCAAAGATGATTGTCATTCTTACTACCATTACAACCGTTGCCTAATAATGGATAATGCCCTATATATACTAGTTACTCCCCCCCCCTCAAACACGGAGACGAGTTTACCACGGTTTCCATCCCTCCCTCTATACCGCAGCAACAGGTATTTTTTTACCCCTTTCAGAACGCGCTCCTCGCGCCACAAAGCCGCCTCTAGACGCGTGCCAATGAGCACCGAGCTAAAACATATCGCAAATGTCAAAAATAATATAACGGGGTTAATATATATCGCGCACATGCGATATGTTTGTCACGAGGCGCAAAAAAATAATTAAAAAGGGAATGCAATACGAGGACTTCCCAGGAGGTCACCCATCCTAGTACTACTCTCGCCCAAGCACGCTTAACTTCGGAGTTCTGATGAGATCCGGTGCTTTAGTGCTGGTATGATCGCATCCGACATGTTACCCCCGCCTTCGTCCCTTATGCTTGCCACTCCCAGGTCCACTGCAAAGATGATTGTCATTCTTACTACCATTACAACCGTTGCCTAATAATGGATAATGCCCTATATATACTAGTTACTCCCCCCCCCCTCAAACACGGAGACGAGTTTACCACGGTTTCCATCCCTCCCTCTATACCGCAGCAACATGTATTTTTTACCCCTTTCAGAACGCGCTCCTCGCGCCACAAAGCCGCCTCTAGACGCGTGCCAATGAGCACCGAGCTAAAACATATCGCAAATGTCAAAAATAATATAACGGGGTTAATATATATCGCGCACATGCGATATGTTTGTCACGAGGCGCAAAAAAATAATTAAAAAGGGAATGCAATACGAGGACTTCCCAGGAGGTCACCCATCCTAGTACTACTCTCGCCCAAGCACGCTTAACTTCGGAGTTCTGATGGGATCCGGTGCTTTAGTGTTGGTATGATCGCATCCGACATGTTACCCCCGCCTTCGTCCCTTATGCTTTCCACTCCCAGGTCCACTGCAAAGATGATTGTCATTCTTACTACCATTACAACCGTTGCCTAATAATGGATAATGCCCTATATATACTACTTACTCCCCCCCCCTCAAACACGGAGACGAGTTTACCACGGTTTCCACCCCTCCCTCTATACCGCAGCAACACGTATTTTTTTACCCCTTTCAGAACGCGCTCCTCGCGCCACAAAGCCGCCTCTAGACGCGTGACCAATGAGCAGCGAGCTAAAACATATCGCAAATGTCAAAAATAATATAACAGGGTTAATATATATCGCGCACATGCCATATGTTTGTCACGAGGCGCAAAAAATAATTAAAAAGGGAATGCAACACGAGGACTTCCCAGGAGGTCACCCATCCTAGTAGTACTCTCGCCCAAGCACGCTTAACTTCGGAGTTCTGATGGAATCCGGTGCTTTAGTGCTGGTATGATCGCATCCGACATGTTACCCCCGCCTTCGTCCCTTATGCTTGCCACTCCCAGGTCCACTGCAAAGATGATTGCCATTTTTACTACCATTACAACCGTTCCCTAATAATGGATAATGCCCTATATATACTACTTACTCCCCCCCCCCTCAAACACGGAGACGAGTTTACCACGGTTTCCACCCCACCCTCTATACCGCAGCAACACGTATTTTTTTACCCCTTTCAGAACGCGCTCCTCGCGCCACAAAGCTGCCTCTAGACGCGTGCCAATGAGCAGCGAGCTAAAACATATCGCAAATTTAAAAAATAATATAACGGGGTTAATATATATCGCGCACATGCGATATGTTTGTCACGAGCCGCAAAAATAATTAAAAAGGGAATGCAACACGAGGACTTGCCAGGAGGTCACCCATCCTAGTACTACTCTCGCCCAAGCACGCTTAACTACGGAGTTCTGATGGGATCCGGTGCTTTAGTGCTGGTATGATCGCATCCGACATGTTACCCCCGCCTTCGTCCCTTATGCTTGCCACTCCCAGGTCCACTACAAAGATGATTGTCATTCTTACTACCATTACAACCGTTGCCTAATAATGGATAATGCCCTATATATACTACTTACTCCCCCCCCCCCTCAAACACGGAGACGAGTTTACCACGGTTTCCACCCCTCCCTCTATACCGCAGCAACACGTATTTTTTTACCCCTTTCAGAACGCGCTCCTCGCGCCACAAAGCCGCCTCTAGACGCGTGACCAATGAGCAGCGAGCTAAAACATATCGCAAATGTCAAAAATAATATAACGGG
>NC_057808.1:71416940-71419285 GCF_018294505.1 Triticum aestivum | reverse complement strand
GCTTAACTTCGGAGTTCTGATGGGATCCGGTGCTTTAGTGCTGGTATGATCGCATCCGACATGTTACCCCCGCCTTCGTCCCTTATGCTTGCCACTCCCAGGTCCACTGCAAAGATGATTGTCATTCTTACTACCATTACAACCGTTGCCTAATAATGGATAATGCCCTATATATACTACTTACTCCCCCCCCTCAAACACGGAGACGAGTTTACCACGGTTTCCACCCCTCCCTCTATACCGCAGCAACACGTATTTTTTTACCCCTTTCAGAACGCGCTCCTCGCGCCACAAAGCCGCCTTTAGACGCGTGACCAATGAGCAGCGAGCTAAAACATATCGCAAATGTCAAAAATAATATAACGGGGTTAATATATATCGCGCACATGCGATATGTTTGTCACGAGGCGCAAAAAATAATTAAAAAGGGAATGCAACACGAGGACTTCCCAGGAGGTCACCCATCCTAGTACTACTCTCGCCCAAGCACGCTTAACTTCGGAGTTCTGATGGGATCCGGTGCTTTAGTGCTGGTATGATCGCATCCGACATGTTACCCCCGCCTTCGTCCCTTATGCTTGCCACTCCCAGGCCCACTGCAAAGATGATTGTCATTCTTACTACCATTACAACCGTTGCCTAATAATGGATAATGCCCTATATATACTAGTTACTCCCCCCCCCTCAAACACGGAGACGAGTTTACCACGGTTTCCATCCCTCCCTCTATACCGCAGCAACATGTATTTTTTTACCCCTTTCAGAACGCGCTCCTCGCGCCACAAAGCCGCCTCTAGACGCGTGCCAATGAGCAGCGAGCTAAAACATATCGCAAATGTCAAAAATAATATAACGGGGTTAATATATATCGCGCACATGCGATATGTTTGTCACGAGGCGCAAAAAAATAATTAAAAAGGGAATGCAATACGAGGACTTCCCAGGAGGTCACCCATCCTAGTACTACTCTCGCCCAAGCACGCTTAACTTCGGAGTTCTGATGAGATCCGGTGCTTTAGTGCTGGTATGATCGCATCCGACATGTTACCCCCGCCTTCGTCCCTTATGCTTGCCACTTCTAGGTCCACTTCAAAGATGATTGTCATTCTTACTACCATTACAACCGTTGCCTAATAATGGATAATGCCCTATATATAGTACTTACTCCCCCCCTCAAACACGGAGACGAGTTTACCACGGTTTCCACCCCTCCCTCTATACCGCAGCAACACGTATTTTTTTACCCCTTTCAGAACGCGCTCCTCGCGCCACAAACCTCTAGACGCGTGACCAATGAGCAGCGAGCAAAAACATATTGCAAATGTCAAAAATAATATAACGGGGTTAATATATATCGCACACATGCGATATGTTTGTCAGGAGGCGCAAAAAATAATTAAAAAGGGAATGCAACACGAGGATTTTCAAGGAGGTCACCCATCCTAGTACTACTCTCGCCCAAGCACGCTTAACTTCGGAGTTCTGATGGGATCCGGTGCTTTAGTGTTGGTATGATCGCATCCGACATGTTACCCCCGCCTTCGTCCCTTATGCTTGCCACTCCCAGGTCCACTGCAAAGATGATTGTCATTCTTACTACCATTACAACCGTTGCCTAATAATGGATAATGCCCTATATATACTACTTACTCCCCCCCTCAAACACGGCTACAAGTTTACCACGGTTTCCACCCCTCCCTCTATACCGCAGCAAAACATATTTTTTTACCCCTTTCAGAACGCGCTCCTCGCGCCACAAAGCCGCCTCTAGACGCGTGACCAATGAGCAGCGAGCTAAAAAAAATCGCAAATGTCAAAAATAATATAACGGGGTTAATATATATCGCGCACATGCGATATGTTTGTCATGAGGCGCAAAAAATAATTAAAAAGGGAATGCAACACGAGGACTTCCCACGATGTCACCCATCCTAGTACTACTCTCACCCCAGCACGCTTAACTTTGGAGTTCTGATGGGATCCGGTGCTTTAGTGCTGCTATGATCGCATCCCACATGTTACCCCCGCCTTCGTCCCTTATGCTTGCCACTCCCAGGTCCACTGCAAAGATGATTGTCATTCTTACTACCATTACAACCGTTGCCTAATAATGGATAATGCCCTATATATACTACTTACTCCCCCCCCCTCAAACACGGAGACGAGTTTACCACGGTTTCCACCCCTCCCTCTATACCGCAGCAACACGTATTTTTTACCCCTTTCAGAACGCGCTCCTCGCGCCACAAAGCCGCCTCTAGACGCGTGACCAATGAGCAGCGAGCTAAAACATATCGCAAATGTCAAAAATAATATAACGGGGTTAATATATATCGCGCACATGC
>NC_057808.1:71399420-71416669 GCF_018294505.1 Triticum aestivum | reverse complement strand
CCCCCCTCAAACACGGAGACGAGTTTACCACGGTTTCCACCCCTCCCTCTATACCGCAGCAACACGTATTTTTTTACCCCTTTCAGAACGCGCTCCTCGCGCCACAAAGCCGCCTCTAGACGCGTGACCAATGAGCAGCGAGCTAAAACATATCGCAAATGTCAAAAATAATATAATGGGGTTAATATATATCGCGCACATGCGATATGTTTGTCAGGAGGCGCAAAAAATAATTAAAAAGGGAATGCAACACGAGGATTTTCCAGGAGGTCACCCATCCTAGTACTACTCTCGCCCAAGCACGCTTATCTTCGGAGTTCTGATGGGATCCGGTGCTTTAGTGCTGGTATGATCGCATCCGACATGTTACCCCCGCCTTCGTCCCTTATGCTTGCCACTCCCAGGTCCACTTCAAAGATGATTGTCATTCTTACTACCATTACAACCGTTGCCTAATAATGGATAATGCCCTATATATACTACTTACTACCCCCCCTCAAACACGGAGACGAGTTTACCACGGTTTCCACCCCTCCCTCTATACCGCAGCAACACGTATTTTTTTACCCCTTGCAGAACGCGCTCCTCGCGCCACAAAGCCGCCTCTAGACGCGTGACCAATGAGCAGCGAGCTAAAACATATCGCAAATGTCAAAAATAATATAACGGGCTTAATATATATCGCGCACATGCGATATGTTTGTCACGAGGCGCAAAAAATAATTAAAAAGGGAATGCAACACGACGACTTCCCAGGAGGTCACCCAACCTAGTACTACTCTCGCCCAAGCACGCTTAACTTCGGAGTTCTGATGGGATCCGGTGATTTAGTGCTGGTATGATCGCATCCAACATGTTACCCCCGCCTTCGTCCCTTATGCTTGCCACTCCCAGGTCCACTGCAAAGATGATTGCCATTCTTACTACCATTACAACCGTTCCCTAATAATGGATAATGCCCTATATATACTACTTACACCCCCCCTCAAACACAGAGACGAGTTTACCACGGTTTCCACCCCACCCTCTATACCGCAGCAACACGTATTTTTTTACCCCTTTCAGAACGCGCTCCTCGCGCCACAAAGCTGCCTCTAGACGCGTGCCAATGAGCAGCGAGCTAAAACATATCGCAAATGTCAAAAATAATATAACGGGGTTAATATATATCGCGCACATGCGATATGTTTGTCACGAGGTGCAAAAAGTAATTAAAAAGGGAATGCAACACGAGGACTTCCCAGGAGGTCACCCATCCTAATACTACTCTCGCCCAAGCACACTTAACTTCAGAGTTCTGATGGGATCCGGTGCTTTAGTGTTGGTATGATCGCATCCGACATGTTACCCCCGCCTTCGTCCCTTATGCTTGCCACTCCCAGGTCCACTGCAAAGATGATTGTCATTCTTACTACCATTACAACCGTTGCCTAATAATGGATAATGCCCTATATATACTACTTACTCCCCCCCCCTCAAACACAGAGACGAGTTTACCACGGTTTCCATCCCTCCCTCTATACCGCAGCAACACGTATTTTTTACCCCTTTCAGAACGCGCTCCTCGCGCCACAAAGCCGCCTCTAGACGCGTGACCAATGAGCAGCGAGCTAAAACATATCGCAAATGTCGAAAATAATATAACGGGGTTAATATATATCGCGCACATGCGATATGTTTGTCACGAGGCGCAAAAAATAATTAAAAAGGGAATGCAACACGAGGATTTTCCAGGAGGTCACCCATCCTAGTACTACTCTCGCCCAAGCACGCTTAACTTCGGAGTTCTGATGGGATCCGGTGCTTTAGTGCTGGTATGATCGCATCCGACATGTTACCCCCGCCTTCGTCTCTTATGCTTGCCACTCCCAGGTCCACTTCAAAGATGATTGTCATTCTTACTACCATTACAACCGTTGCCTAATAATGGATAATGCCCTATATATACTACTTACTCCCCCCCCCTTAAACACGGAGACGAGTTTACCACGGTTTCCACCCCTCCCTCTATACCGCAGCAACACGTATTTTTTACACCTTTCAGAATGCGCTCCTCGCGCCACAAAGCCGCCTCTAGACGCGTGACCAATGAGCAGCGAGCTAAAACATATCGCAAATGTCAAAAATAATATAACGGGGTTAATATATATCGCGCACATGCTATATGTTTGTCACGAGGCGCAAAAAATAATTAAAAAGGGAATGCAACACGAGGACTTCCCAGGAGGTCACCCATCCTAGTACTACTCTCGCCCAAGCACGCTTAACTTCGGAGTTCTGATGGGATCCGGTGCTTTAGTGCTGGTATGATCGCATCCGACATGTTACCCCCGCCTTCGTCCCTTATGCTTGCCACTCCCAGGTCCACTGCAAAGATGATTGCCTTTCTTACTACCATTACAACCGTTGCCTAATAATGGATAATGCCCTATATATACTACTTACTCCCCCCCTCAAACACGGAGACGAGTTTACCACGGTTTCCACCCCTCCCTCTATACCGCAGCAACACGTATTTTTTTACCCCTTTCAGAACGCGCTCCTCGCGCCACAAAGCCGCCTCTAGACGCGTGACCAATGAGCAGCGAGCTAAAACATATCGCAAATGTCAAAACTAATATAACGGGGTTAATATATATCGCGTACATGCGATATGTTTGTCACGAGGCGCAAAAAATAATTTAAAAAGGAATGCAAAATGAGGACTTCCCAGTAGGTCACCCATCCTAGTACTACTCTCGCCCAAGCACGCTTAACTTCGGAGTTCTGATAGGATCCGATGCTTTAGTGCTGGTATGATAGCATCCGACATGTTACCCCCGCCTTCGTCCCTTATGCTTGCCACTCCCAGGTCCACTGCAAAGATGATTGTCATTCTTACTACCATTACAACCGTTGCCTAATAATGGATAATGCCCTATATATACTACTTACTCCCCCCCCCTCAAACACGGAGACGAGTTTACCACGGTTTCCACCCCTCCCTCTATACCGCAGCAACACGTATTTTTTTACCCCTTTCACAACGCGCTCCTCGCGCCACAAAGCCGCCTCTGGACGCGTGACCAATGGGCAGCGAGCTAAAACATATCGCAAATGTCAAAAATAATATAACGGGGTTAATATATATCGCGCACATGCAATATGTTTGTCACAAGGCGCAAAAAATAATTAAAAAGGGAATGGAACACGAGGACTTCCCAGGAGGTCACCCATCATAGTAGTACTCTCGCCCAAGCACGCTTAACTTTAGAGTTCTGATGGGATCCGTTGCTTTAGTGCTGGTATGATCGCATCCGACATGTTACCCCCGCCTTCGTCCCTTCTGCTTGCCACTCCCAGGTCCACTACAAAGATGATTGTCATTCTTACTACCATTACAACCGTTGCCTAATAATGGATAATGCTCTATATATACTACTTACTCCCCCCCCTCAAACACGGAGACGAGTTCACCACGGTTTCCACCCCTCCCTCTATACCGCAGCTACACGTATTTTTTACCCCTTTCAGAACGCGCTCCTCGCGCCACAAAGCCGCCTCTGGACGCGTGACCAATGGGCAGCGAGCTAAAACATATCGCAAATGTCAAAAATAATATAACGGGGTTAATATATATCGCGCACATGCAATATGTTTGTCACGAGGCGCAAAAAATAATTAAAAAGGGAATGGAAGACGAGGACTTCCCAGAAGGTCAACCATCCTAGTACTACTCTCGCCCAAGCACGCTTAACTTCAGAGTTCTGATGGGATCCGGTGCTTTACTGCTGGTATGATCGCATTCGACATGTTACCCCCGCCTTCGTCCCTTATGCTTGCCACTCCGAGGTCCACTGCAAAGATGATTGTCATTCTTACTACCATTACTACCGTTGCCTAATAATGGATAATGCCCTATATATACTACTTACTCCCCCCCCCTCAAACACGGAGACGAGTTTACCACAGTTTCCACCCCTCCCTCCATACCGCAGCAACACGTATTTTTTTACCCCTTTCGGAACGCGCTCCTCGCGCCACAAAGCCGCCTCTAGACGCGTGACCAATGAGCAGCGAGCTAAAACATATCGCAAATGTCAAAAATAATATAACGGGGTTAATATATATCGCGCACATGTGATATGTTTGTCATGAGGCGCAAAAAATAATTAAAAAGGGAATGCAACACGAGGACTTCCCAGGAGGTCGCCCATCCTAGTTCTACCCTCGCCCAAGCACGCTTAACTTCGGAGTTCTGATGGGATCCTGTGCTTTAGTGCTGGTAAGATCGCATCCAACATGTTACCCCCGCCTTCGTCCCTTATGCTTGCCACTCCCAGGTCCACTTCAAAGATGATTGTCATTCTTACTACCATTACAACTGTTGCCTAATAATGGATAATGCCCTATATATACTACTTACTCCCCCCCCCTCAAACACGGAGACGAGTTTACCACGGTTTCCACCCCTCCCTCTATACCGCAGCAACACGTATTTTTTTTACCCCTTTCAGAACGCGCTCCTCGCGCCACAAAGACGCCTCTAGACGCGTGACCAATGAGCAGCGAGCTAAAACATATCGCAAATGTCAAAAATAATATAACGGGGTTAATATATATCGCGCACATGTGATGTGTTTGTCATGAGGCGCAAAAAATAATTAAAAAGGGAATGCAACACAAGGACTTCCCAGGAGGTCACCCATCCTAGTACTACTCTCGCCCAAGCACGCCAAGCACGCTTAACTTCGGAGTTCTGATGGGATCCGGTGCTTTAGTGCTGGTATGATCGCATCCAACATGTTACCCCCGCCTTCGTCCCTTATGCTTGCCACTCCCAGGTCCACTGCAAAGATGATTGTCATTCTTACTACCATTACAACCGTTGCCTAATAATGGATAATGCCCTATATATACTACTTACTCCCCCCCTCAAACACGGAGACGAGTTACCACGGTTTCCACCCCTCCCTCTATACCGCAGTAACACGTATTTTTTACCCCTTTCAGAACGCGCTCCTCGCGCCACAAAGCCGCCTCTAGACGCGTGACCAATGAGCAGCGAGCTAAAACATATCGCAAAAGTCAAAAATAATATAACGGGGTTAATATATATCGCGCACATGCGATATGTTTGTCAGGAGGCGCAAAAAATAATTAAAAAGGGAATGCAACACGAGGATTTTCCTGGAGGTCACCCATCCTAGTACTACTCTCGCCCAAGCACGCTTATCTTCGGAGTTCTGATGGGATCCGGTGCTTTAGTGCTGGTATGATGGCATCCGACATGTTACCCCCGCCTTCGTCCCTTATGCTTGCCACTCCCAGGTCCACTTCAAAGATGATTGTCATTCTTACTACCATTACAACCGTTGCCTAATAATGGATAATGCCCTATATATACTACTTACTCCCCCCCCTCAAACACGGAGACGAGTTTACCACGGTTTCCACCCCTCCCTCTATACCGCAGCAACACGTATTTTTTTACCCCTTGCAGAACGCGCTCCTCGCGCCACAAAGCCGCCTCTAGACGCGTGACCAATGAGCAGCGAGCTAAAACATATCGCAAATGTCAAAAATAATATAACGGGCTTAATATATATCGCGCACATGCGATATGTTTGTCACGAGGTGCAAAAAGTAATTAAAAAGGGAATGCAACACGAGGACTTCCCAGGAGGTCACCCATCCTAGTACTACTCTCGCCCAAGCACACTTAACTTCAGAGTTCTGATGGGATCCGGTGCTTTAGTGCTGGTATGATCGCATCCGACATGTTACCCCCGCCTTCGTCCCTTATGCTTGCCACTCCCAGGTCCACTGCAAAGATGATTGTCATTCTTACTACCATTACAACCGTTGCCTAATAATGGATAATGCCCTATATATACTACTTACTCCCCCCCCTCAAACACGGAGACGAGTTTACCACGGTTTCCATCCCTCCCTCTATACCGCAGCAACACGTGTTTTTTTACCCCTTTCAGAACGCGCTCCTCGCGCCACAAAGCCGCCTCTAGACGCGTGACCAATGAGCAGCGAGCTAAAACATATCGCAAATGTCGAAAATAATATAACGGGGTTAATATATATCGCGCACATGCGATATGTTTGTCACGAGGCGCAAAAAATAATTAAAAAGGGAATGCAACACGAGGATTTTCCAGGAGGTCACCCATCCTAGTACTACTCTCGCCCAAGCACGCTTAACTTCGGAGTTCTGATGGGATCCGGTGCTTTAGTGCTGGTATGATCGCATCCGACATGTTACCCCCGCCTTCGTCTCTTATGCTTGCCACTCCCAGGTCCACTGCAAAGATGATTGTCATTCTTACTACCATTACAACCGTTGCCTAATAATGGATAATGCCCTATATATACTACTTACTCCCCCCCCCTTAAACACGGAGACGAGTTTACCACGGTTTCCACCCCTCCCTCTATACCGCAGCAACACGTATTTTTTACACCTTTCAGAACGCGCTCCTCGCGCCACAAAGCCGCCTCTAGACGCGTGACCAATGAGCAGCGAGCTAGAACATATCGCAAATGTCAAAAATAATATAACGGGGTTAATATATATCGCGCACATGCTATATGTTTGTCACGAGGCGCAAAAAATAATTAAAAAGGGAATGCAACACGAGGACTTCCCAGGAGGTCACCCATCCTAGTACTACTCTCGCCCAAGCACGCTTAACTTTGAAGTTCTGATGGGATCCGCTGCTTTAGTGCTGGTATGATCGCATCCGACATGTTACCCCCGCCTTCGTCCCTTATGCTTGCCACTCCCAGGTCCACTGCAAAGATGATTGCCTTTCTTACTACCATTACAACCGTTGCCTAATAATGGATAATGCCCTATATATACTACTTACTCCCCCCCTCAAACACGGAGACGAGTTTACCACGGTTTCCACCCCTCCCTCTATACCGCAGCAACACGTATTTTTTTACCCCTTTCAGAACGCGCTCCTCGCGCCACAAAGCCGCCTCTAGACGCGTGACCAATGAGCAGCGAGCTAAAACATATCGCAAATGTCAAAACTAATATAACGGGGTTAATATATATCGCGTACATGCGATATGTTTGTCACGAGGCGCAAAAAATAATTTAAAAAGGAATGCAAAATGAGGACTTCCTAGTAGGTCACCCATCCTAGTACTACTCTCGCCCAAGCACGCTTAACTTCGGAGTTCTGATGGGATCCGGTGCTTTAGTGCTGGTATGATCGCATCCAACATGTTACCCCCGCCTTCGTCCCTTATGCTTGCCACTCCCAGGTCCACTGCAAAGATGATTGTCATTCTTACTACCATTACAACCGTTGCCTAATAATGGATAATGCCCTATATATACTACTTACTCCCCCCCTCAAACACGGAGACGAGTTACCACGGTTTCCACCCCTCCCTCTATACCGCAGTAACACGTATTTTTTACCCCTTTCAGAACGCGCTCCTCGCGCCACAAAGCCGCCTCTAGACGCGTGACCAATGAGCAGCGAGCTAAAACATATCGCAAAAGTCAAAAATAATATAACGGGGTTAATATATATCGCGCACATGCGATATGTTTGTCAGGAGGCGCAAAAAATAATTAAAAAGGGAATGCAACACGAGGATTTTCCTGGAGGTCACCCATCCTAGTACTACTCTCGCCCAAGCACGCTTATCTTCGGAGTTCTGATGGGATCCGGTGCTTTAGTGCTGGTATGATCGCATCCGACATGTTACCCCCGCCTTCGTCCCTTATGCTTGCCACTCCCAGGTCCACTTCAAAGATGATTGTCATTCTTACTACCATTACAACCGTTGCCTAATAATGGATAATGCCCTATATATACTACTTACTCCCCCCCCCCTCAAACACGGAGACGAGTTTACCACGGTTTCCACCCCTCCCTCTATACCGCAGCAACACGTATTTTTTTACCCCTTTCACAACGCGCTCCTCGCGCCACAAAGCCGCCTCTGGACGCGTGACCAATGGGCAGCGAGCTAAAACATATCGCAAATGTCAAAAATAATATAACGGGGTTAATATATATCGCGCACATGCAATATGTATGTCACAAGGCGCAAAAAATAATTAAAAAGGGAATGGAACACGAGGACTTCCCAGGAGGTCACCCATCATAGTAGTACTCTCGCCCAAGCATGCTTAACTTTAGAGTTCTGATGGGATCCGGTGCTTTAGTGCTGGTATGATCGCATCCGACATGTTTCCCCCGCCTTCGTCCCTTCTGCTTGCCACTCCCAGGTCCACTACAAAGATGATTGTCATTCTTACTACCATTACAACCGTTGCCTAATAATGGATAATGCTCTATATATACTACTTACTCCCCCCCCCCTCAAACACGGAGACGAGTTCACCACGGTTTCCACCCCTCCGTCTATACCGCAGCAACACGTATTTTTTACCCCTTTCAGAACGCGCTCCTCGCGCCACAAAGCCGCCTCTGGACGCGTGACCAATGGGCAGCGAGCTAAAACATATCGCAAATGTCAAAAATAATATAACGGGGTTAATATATATCGCGCACATGCAATATGTTTGTCACGAGGCGCAAAAAATAATTAAAAAGGGAATGGAAGAAGAGGACTTCCCAGGAGGTCACCCATCCTAGTACTACTCTCGCCCAAGCACGCTTAACTTCAGAATTCTGATGGGATCCGGTGCTTTACTGCTGGTATGATCGCATTCGACATGTTACCCCCGCCTTCGTCCCTTATGCTTGCCACTCCCAGGTCCACTGCAAAGATGATTGTCATTCTTACTACCATTACTACCGTTGCCTAATAATGGATAATGCCCTATATATACTACTTACTCCCCCCCCCTCAAACACGGAGACGAGTTTACCACAGTTTCCACCCCTCCCTCCATACCGCAGCAACACGTATTTTTTTACCCCTTTCGGAACGCGCTCCTCGCGCCACAAAGCCGCCTCTAGACGCGTGACCAATGAGAAGCGAGCTAAAACATATCGCAAATGTCAAAAATAATATAACGGGGTTAATATATATCGCGCACATGTGATAAGTTTGTCATGAGGCGCAAAAAATAATTAAAAAGGGAATGCAACACGAGGACTTCCCAGGAGGTCACCCATCCTAGTTCTACCCTCGCCCAAGCACGCTTAACTTCGGAGTTCTGATGGGATCCTGTGCTTTAGTGCTGGTATGATCGCATCCAACATGTTACCCCCGCCTTCGTCCCTTATGCTTGCCACTCCCAGGTCCACTTCAAAGATGATTGTCGTTCTTACTACCATTACAACTGTTGCCTAATAATGGATAATGCCCTATATATACTACTTACTCCCCCCCCCCCTCAAACACGGAGACGAGTTTACCACGGTTTCCACCCCTCCCTCTATACCGCAGCAACACGTATTTTTTTTACCCCTTTCAGAACGCGCTCCTCGCGCCACAAAGACGCCTCTAGACGCGTGACCAATGAGCAGCGAGCTAAAACATATCGCAAATGTCAAAAATAATATAACGGGGTTAATATATATCGCGCACATGTGATGTGTTTGTCATGAGGCGCAAAAAATAATTAAAAAGGGAATGCAACACAAGGACTTCCCAGGAGGTCACCCATCCTAGTACTACTCTCGCCCAAGCACGCCAAGCACGCTTAACTTCGGAGTTCTGATGGGATCCGGTGCTTTAGTGCTGGTATGATCGCATCCAACATGTTACCCCCGCCTTCGTCCCTTATGCTTGCCACTCCCAGGTCCACTGCAAAGATGATTGTCATTCTTACTACCATTACAACCGTTGCCTAATAATGGATAATGCCCTATATATACTACTTACTCCCCCCCTCAAACACGGAGACGAGTTACCACGGTTTCCACCCCTCCCTCTATACCGCAGTAACACGTATTTTTTACCCCTTTCAGAACGCGCTCCTCGCGCCACAAAGCCGCCTCTAGACGCGTGACCAATGAGCAGCGAGCTAAAACATATCGCAAAAGTCAAAAATAATATAACGGGGTTAATATATATCGCGCACATGCGATATGTTTGTCAGGAGGCGCAAAAAATAATTAAAAAGGGAATGCAACACGAGGATTTTCCTGGAGGTCACCCATCCTAGTACTACTCTCGCCCAAGCACGCTTATCTTCGGAGTTCTGATGGGATCCGGTGCTTTAGTGCTGGTATGATGGCATCCGACATGTTACCCCCGCCTTCGTCCCTTATGCTTGCCACTCCCAGGTCCACTTCAAAGATGATTGTCATTCTTACTACCATTACAACCGTTGCCTAATAATGGATAATGCCCTATATATACTACTTACTCCCCCCCCTCAAACACGGAGACGAGTTTACCACGGTTTCCACCCCTCCCTCTATACCGCAGCAACACGTATTTTTTTACCCCTTGCAGAACGCGCTCCTCGCGCCACAAAGCCGCCTCTAGACGCGTGACCAATGAGCAGCGAGCTAAAACATATCGCAAATGTCAAAAATAATATAACGGGCTTAATATATATCGCGCACATGCGATATGTTTGTCACGAGGTGCAAAAAGTAATTAAAAAGGGAATGCAACACGAGGACTTCCCAGGAGGTCACCCATCCTAGTACTACTCTCGCCCAAGCACACTTAACTTCAGAGTTCTGATGGGATCCGGTGCTTTAGTGCTGGTATGATCGCATCCGACATGTTACCCCCGCCTTCGTCCCTTATGCTTGCCACTCCCAGGTCCACTGCAAAGATGATTGTCATTCTTACTACCATTACAACCGTTGCCTAATAATGGATAATGCCCTATATATACTACTTACTCCCCCCCCTCAAACACGGAGACGAGTTTACCACGGTTTCCATCCCTCCCTCTATACCGCAGCAACACGTGTTTTTTTACCCCTTTCAGAACGCGCTCCTCGCGCCACAAAGCCGCCTCTAGACGCGTGACCAATGAGCAGCGAGCTAAAACATATCGCAAATGTCGAAAATAATATAACGGGGTTAATATATATCGCGCACATGCGATATGTTTGTCACGAGGCGCAAAAAATAATTAAAAAGGGAATGCAACACGAGGATTTTCCAGGAGGTCACCCATCCTAGTACTACTCTCGCCCAAGCACGCTTAACTTCGGAGTTCTGATGGGATCCGGTGCTTTAGTGCTGGTATGATCGCATCCGACATGTTACCCCCGCCTTCGTCTCTTATGCTTGCCACTCCCAGGTCCACTGCAAAGATGATTGTCATTCTTACTACCATTACAACCGTTGCCTAATAATGGATAATGCCCTATATATACTACTTACTCCCCCCCCCCTTAAACACGGAGACGAGTTTACCACGGTTTCCACCCCTCCCTCTATACCGCAGCAACACGTATTTTTTACACCTTTCAGAACGCGCTCCTCGCGCCACAAAGCCGCCTCTAGACGCGTGACCAATGAGCAGCGAGCTAAAACATATCGCAAATGTCAAAAATAATATAACGGGGTTAATATATATCGCGCACATGCTATATGTTTGTCACGAGGCGCAAAAAATAATTAAAAAGGGAATGCAACACGAGGACTTCCCAGGAGGTCACCCATCCAAGTACTACTCTCGCCCAAGCACGCTTAACTTCGAAGTTCTGATGGGATCCGGTGCTTTAGTGCTGGTATGATCGCATCCGACATGTTACCCCCGCCTTCGTCCCTTATGCTTGCCACTCCCAGGTCCACTGCAAAGATGATTGCCTTTCTTACTACCATTACAACCGTTGCCTAATAATGGATAATGCCCTATATATACTACTTACTCCCCCCCCTCAAACACGGAGACGAGTTTACCACGGTTTCCACCCCTCCCTCTATACCGCAGCAACACGTATTTTTTTACCCCTTTCAGAACGCGCTCCTCGCGCCACAAAGCCGCCTCTAGACGCGTGACCAATGAGCAGCGAGCTAAAACATATCGCAAATGTCAAAACTAATATAACGGGGTTAATATATATCGCGTACATGCGATATGTTTGTCACGAGGCGCAAAAAATAATTTAAAAAGGAATGCAAAATGAGGACTTCCCAGTAGGTCACCCATCCTAGTACTACTCTCGCCCAAGCACGCTTAACTTCGGAGTTCTGATGGGATCCGGTGCTTTAGTGCTGGTATGATCGCATCCAACATGTTACCCCCGCCTTCGTCCCTTATGCTTGCCACTCCCAGGTCCACTGCAAAGATGATTGTCATTCTTACTACCATTACTACCGTTGCCTAATAATGGATAATGCCCTATATATACTACTTACTCCCCCCCCTCAAACACGGAGACGAGTTTACCACAGTTTCCACCCCTCCCTCCATACCGCAGCAACACGTATTTTTTTACCCCTTTCAGAACGCGCTCCTCGTGCCACAAAGCCGCCTCTAGACGCGTGACCAATGAGCAGCGAGCTAAAACATATCGCAAATGTCAAAAATAATATAACGGGGTTAATATATATCGCGCACATGTGATATGTTTGTCATGAGGCGCAAAAAATAATTAAAAAGGGAATGCAACACGAGGACTTCCCAGGAGGTCACCCATCCTAGTTCTACCCTCGCCCAAGCACGCTTAACTTCGGAGTTCTGATGGGATCCTGTGCTTTAGTGCTGGTATGATCGCATCCAACATGTTACCCCTGCCTTCGTCCCTTATGCTTGCCACTCCCAGGTCCACTTCAAAGATGATTGTCATTCTTACTACCATTACAACCGTTGCCTAATAATGGATAATGCCCTATATATACTACTTACTCCCCCCCCCCTCAAACACGGAGACGAGTTTACCACGGTTTACACCCCTCCCTCTATACCGCAGCAACACGTATTTTTTTTACCCCTTTCAGAACGCGCTCCTCGCGCCACAAAGCCGCCTCTGGACGCGTGACCAATGGGCAGCGAGCTAAAACATATCGCAAATGTCAAAAATAATATAACGGGGTTAATATATATCGCGCACATGTGATAAGTTTGTCATGAGGCGCAAAAAATAATTAAAAAGGGAATGCAACACGAGGACTTCCCAGGAGGTCACCCATCCTAGTTCTACCCTCGCCCAAGCACGCTTAACTTCGGAGTTCTGATGGGATCCTGTGCTTTAGTGCTGGTATGATCGCATCCAACATGTTACCCCCGCCTTCGTCCCTTATGCTTGCCACTCCCAGGTCCACTTCAAAGATGATTGTCATTCTTACTACCATTACAACTGTTGCCTAATAATGGATAATGCCCTATATATACTACTTACTCCCCCCCCCCTCAAACACGGAGACGAGTTTACCACGGTTTCCACCCCTCCCTCTATACCGCAGCAACACGTATTTTTTTTACCCCTTTCAGAACGCGCTCCTCGCGCCACAAAGACGCCTCTAGACGCGTGACCAATGAGCAGCGAGCTAAAACATATCGCAAATGTCAAAAATAATATAACGGGGTTAATATATATCGCGCACATGTGATGTGTTTGTCATGAGGCGCAAAAAATAATTAAAAAGGGAATGCAACACAAGGACTTCCCAGGAGGTCACCCATCCTAGTACTACTCTCGCCCAAGCACGCCAAGCACGCTTAACTTCGGAGTTCTGATGGGATCCGGTGCTTTAGTGCTGGTATGATCGCATCCAACATGTTACCCCCGCCTTCGTCCCTTATGCTTGCCACTCCCAGGTCCACTGCAAAGATGATTGTCATTCTTACTACCATTACAACCGTTGCCTAATAATGGATAATGCCCTATATATACTACTTACTCCCCCCCTCAAACACGGAGACGAGTTACCACGGTTTCCACCCCTCCCTCTATACCGCAGTAACACGTATTTTTTACCCCTTTCAGAACGCGCTCCTCGCGCCACAAAGCCGCCTCTAGACGCGTGACCAATGAGCAGCGAGCTAAAACATATCGCAAATGTCGAAAATAATATAACGGGGTTAATATATATCGCGCACATGCGATATGTTTGTCACGAGGCGCAAAAAATAATTAAGAAGGGAATGCAACACGAGGATTTTCCAGGAGGTCACCCATCCTAGTACTACTCTCGCCCAAGCACGCTTAACTTCGGAGTTCTGATGGGATCCGGTGCTTTAGTGCTGGTATGATCGCATCCGACATGTTACCCCCGCCTTCATCTCTTATGCTTGCCACTCCCAGGTCCACTGCAAAGATGATTGTCATTCTTACTACCATTACAACCGTTGCCTAATAATGGATAATGCCCTATATATACTACTTACTCCCCCCCCTTAAACACGGAGACGAGTTTACCACGGTTTCCACCCCTCCCTCTATACCGCAGCAACACGTATTTTTTACACCTTTCAGAACGCGCTCCTCGCGCCACAAAGCCGCCTCTAGACGCGTGACCAATGAGCAGCGAGCTAAAACATATCGCAAATGTCAAAAATAATATAACGGGGTTAATATATATCGCGCACATGCTATATGTTTGTCACGAGGCGCAAAAAATAATTAAAAAGGGAATGCAACACGAGGACTTCCCAAGAGGTCACCCATCCTAGTACTACTCTCGCCCAAGCACGCTTAACTTCGAAGTTCTGATGGGATCCGGTGCTTTAGTGCTGGTATGATCCCATCCGACATGTTACCCCCGCCTTCGTCCCTTATGCTTGCCACTCCCAGGTCCACTTCAAAGATGATTGCCTTTCTTACTACCATTACAACCGTTGCCTAATAATGGATAATGCCCTATATATACTACTTACTCCCCCCCCTCAAACACGGAGACGAGTTTACCACGGTTTCCACCCCTCCCTCTATACCGCAGCAACACGTATTTTTTTACCCCTTTCAGAACGCGCTCCTCGCGCCACAAAGCCGCCTCTAGACGCGTGACCAATGAGCAGCGAGCTAAAACATATCGCAAATGTCAAAACTAATATAACGGGGTTAATATATATCGCGTACATGCGATATGTTTGTCACGAGGCGCAAAAAATAATTTAAAAAGGAATGCAAAATGAGGACTTCCCAGTAGGTCACCCATCCTAGTACTACTCTCGCCCAAGCACGCTTAACTTCGGAGTTCTGATGGGATCCGGTGCTTTAGTGCTGGTATGATCGCATCCAACATGTTACCCCCGCCTTCGTCCCTTATGCTTGCCACTCCCAGGTCCACTGCAAAGATGATTGTCATTCTTACTACCATTACTACCGTTGCCTAATAATGGATAATGCCCTATATATACTACTTACTCCCCCCCTCAAACACGGAGACGAGTTTACCACAGTTTCCACCCCTCCCTCCATACCGCAGCAACACGTATTTTTTTACCCCTTTCAGAACGCGCTCCTCGTGCCACAAAGCCGCCTCTAGACGCGTGACCAATGAGCAGCGAGCTAAAACATATCGCAAATGTCAAAAATAATATAACGGGGTTAATATATATCGCGCACATGTGATATGTTTGTCATGAGGCGCAAAAAATAATTAAAAAGGGAATGCAACACGAGGACTTCCCAGGAGGTCACCCATCCTAGTTCTACCCTCGCCCAAGCACGCTTAACTTCGGAGTTCTTATGGGATCCTGTGCTTTAGTGCTGGTATGATCGCATCCAACATGTTACCCCTGCCTTCGTCCCTTATGCTTGCCACTCCCAGGTCCACTTCAAAGATGATTGTCATTCTTACTACCATTACAACCGTTGCCTAATAATGGATAATGCCCTATATATACTACTTACTCCCCCCCCCTCAAACACGGAGACGAGTTTACCACGGTTTCCACCCCTCCCTCTATACCGCAGCAACACGTATTTTTTTACCCCTTTCAGAACGCGCTCCTCGCGCCACAAAGACGCCTCTAGACGCGTGACCAATGAGCAGCGAGCTAAAACATATCGCAAATGTCAAAAATAATATAACGGGGTTAATATATATCGCGCACATGTGATGTGTTTGTCATGAGGCGCAAAAAATAATTAAAAAGGGAATGCAACAAGAGGACTTCCCAGGAGGTCACCCATCCTAGTACTACTCTCGCCCAAGCACGCTTAACTTCGGAGTTCTGATGGGATTCGGTGCTTTAGTGCTGGTATGATCGCATCCAACATGTTACCCCCGCCTTCGTCCCTTATGCTTGCCACTCCCAGGTCCACTGCAAAGATGATTGTCATTCTTACTACCATTACAACCGTTGCCTAATAATGGATAATGCCCTATATATACTACTTACTCCCCCCCCTCAAACACGGAGACGAGTTACCACGGTTTCCACCCCTCCCTCTATACCGCAGTAACACGTATTTTTTACCCCTTTCAGAACACGCTCCTCGCGCCACAAAGCCGCCTCTAGACGCGTGACCAATGAGCAGCGAGCTAAAACATATCGCAAAAGTCAAAAATAATATAACGGGGTTAATATATATCGCGCACATGCGATATGTTTGTCAGGAGGCGCAAAAAATAATTAAAAAGGGAATGCAACACGAGGATTTTCCTGGAGGTCACCCATCCTAGTACTACTCTCGCCCAAGCACGCTTATCTTCGGAGTTCTGATGGGATCCGGTGCTTTAGTGCTGGTATGATCGCATCCGACATGTTACCCCCGCCTTCGTCCCTTATGCTTGCCACTCCCAGGTCCACTTCAAAGATGATTGTCATTCTTACTACCATTACAACCGTTGCCTAATAATGGATAATGCCCTATATATACTACTTACTCCCCCCCTCAAACACGGAGACGAGTTTACCACGGTTTCCACCCCTCCCTCTATACCGCAGCAACACGTATTTTTTTACCCCTTGCAGAACGCGCTCCTCGCGCCACAAAGCCGCCTCTAGACGCGTGACCAATGAGCAGCGAGCTAAAACATATCGCAAATGTCAAAAATAATATAACGGGCTTAATATATATCGCGCACATGCGATATGTTTGTCACGAGGCGCAAAAAATAATTAAAAAGGGAATGCAACACGAGGACTTCCCAGGAGGTCACCCAACCTAGTACTACTCTCGCCCAAGCACGCTTAACTTCGGAGTTCTGATGGGATCCGGTGATTTAGTGCTGGTATGATCGCATCCAACATGTTACCCCCGCCTTCGTCCCTTATGCTTGCCACTCCCAGGTCCACTTCAAAGATGATTGCCATTCTTACTACCATTACAACCGTTGCCTAATAATGGATAATGCCCTATATATACTACTTACTCCCCCCCCCTCAAACACGGAGACGAGTTTACCACGGTTTCCACCCCACCCTCGGAGTTCTGATGGGATCCGGTGCT
>NC_057808.1:71396619-71398568 GCF_018294505.1 Triticum aestivum | reverse complement strand
AACACGGAGACGAGTTTACCACGGTTTCCACCCCTCCCTCTATACCGCAGCAACACGTATTTTTTACCCCTTTCAGAACGCTCTCCTCGCGCCACAAAGCCGCCTCTAGACGCGTGACCAATGAGCAGCGAGATAAAACATATCGCAAATGTCAAAAATAATATAACGGGGTTAATATATAACGCGCACATGCGATATGTTTGTCACGAGGCGCAAAAAATAATTAAAAAGGGAATGCAACACGAGGATTTTCCAGGAGGTCACCCATCCTAGTACTACTCTCGCCCAAGCACGCTTAACTTCGGAGTTCTGATGGGATCCGGTGCTTTAGTGCTGGTATGATCGCATCCGACATGTTACCCCCGCCTTCGTCCCTTATGCTTGCCACTCCCAGGTCCACTGCAAAGATGATTCTCATTCTTACTACCATTACAACCGTTTCCTAATAATGGATAATGCCCTATATATACTACTTACTCCTCCCCCCTCAAACACGGAGACGAGTTTACCACGGTTTCCACCCCTCCCTCTATACCGCAGCAACACGTATTTTTTACCCCTTTCAGAACGCGCTCCTCGCGCCACAAAGCCGCCTCTAGACGCGTGACCAATGAGCAGCGAGCTAAAACATATCACAAATGTCAAAAATAATATAACGGGGTTAATATATATCGCGCACATGCCATATGTTTGTCACGAGGCGCAAAAAATAATTAAAAAGGGAATGCAACACGAGGACTTCCCAGGAGGTCACCCATCCTAGTACTACTCTCGCCCAAGCACGCTTAACTTTGGAGTTCTGATGGGATCCGGTGCTTTAGTGCTGGTATGATCGCATCCGACATGTTACCCCCGCCTTCGTCCCTTATGCTTGCCACTCCCAGGTCCACTGCAAAGATGATTGCCATTCTTACTACCATTACAACCGTTCCCTAATAATGGATAATGCCCTATATATACTACTTACTCCCCCCCCCCTCAAACACAGAGACGAGTTTACCACGGTTTCCACCCCACCCTCTATACCGCAGCAACACGTATTTTTTTACCCCTTTCAGAACGCGCTCCTCGCGCCACAAAGCTGCCTCTAGACGCGTGCCAATGAGCAGCGAGCTAAAACATATCGCAAATGTCAAAAATAATATAACGGGGTTAATATATATCGCGCACATGCGATATGTTTGTCACGAGGTGCAAAAAATAATTAAAAAGGGAATGCAACACGAGGACTTCCCAGGAGGTCACCCATCCTAGTACTACTCTCGCCCAAGCACACTTAACTTCAGAGTTCTGATGGGATCCGGTGCTTTAGTGCTGGTATGATCGCATCCGACATGTTACCCCCGCCTTCGTCCCTTATGCTTGCCACTCCCAGGTCCACTGCAAAGATGATTGTCATTCTTACTACCATTACAACCGTTGCCTAATAATGGATAATGCCCTATATATACTACTTACTCCCCCCCTCTCAAACACGGAGACGAGTTTACCATGGTTTCCATCCCTCCCTCTATACCGCAGCAACACGTATTTTTTTACCCCTTTCAGAACGCGCTCCTCGCGCCACAAAGCCGCCTCTAGACGCGTGACCAATGAGCAGCGAGCTAAAACATATCGCAAATGTCGAAAATAATATAACGGGGTTAATATATATCGCGCACATGCGATATGTTTGTCACGAGGCGGAAAAAATAATTAAAAAGGGAATGCAACACGAGGATTTTCCAGGAGGTCACCCATCCTAGTACTACTCTCGCCCAAGCACGCTTAACTTCGGAGTTCTGATGGGATCCGGTGCTTTAGTCCTGGTATGATCTCATCCGAAATGTTACCCCCGCCTTCGTCTCTTATGCTTGCCACTCCCAGGTCCACTGCAAAGATGATTGTCATTCTTACTACCATTACAACCGTTGCCTAATAATGGATAATGCCCTATATATACTACTTAC
>NC_057808.1:71390658-71396427 GCF_018294505.1 Triticum aestivum | reverse complement strand
CAACACGTATTTTTTACCCCTTTCAGAACGCGCTCCTCGCGCCACAAAGCCGCCTCTAGACGCGTGACCAATGAGCAGCGAGCTAAAACATATCACAAATGTCAAAAATAATATAACGGGGTTAATATATATCGCGCACATGCCATATGTTTGTCACGAGGCGCAAAAAATAATTAAAAAGGGAATGCAACACGAGGACTTCCCAGGAGGTCACCCATCCTAGTACTACTCTCGCCCAAGCACGCTTAACTTTGGAGTTCTGATGGGATCCGGTGCTTTAGTGCTGGTATGATCGCATCCGACATGTTACCCCCGCCTTCGTCCCTTATGCTTGCCACTCCCAGGTCCACTGCAAAGATGATTGCCATTCTTACTACCATTACAACCGTTCCCTAATAATGGATAATGCCCTATATATACTACTTACTCCCCCCCCCTCAAACACAGAGACGAGTTTACCACGGTTTCCACCCCACCCTCTATACCGCAGCAACACGTATTTTTTTACCCCTTTCAGAACGCGCTCCTCGCGCCACAAAGCCGCCTCTAGACGCGTGACCAATGAGCAGCGAGCTAAAACATATCGCAAATGTCAAAAATAATATAACAGGGTTAATATATATCGCGCACATGTGATATGTTTGTCATGAGGCGCAAAAAATAATTAAAAAGGGAATGCAGAACGAAGACTTCCCAGGAGGTCACCCATCCTAGTACTACCCTCGCCCAAGCACGCTTAACTTCGGAGTTCTGATGGGATCCGGTGCTTTAGTGCTGGTATGATCGCATCCAACATGTTACCCCCGCCTTCGTCCCTTATGCTTGCCACTCCCAGGTCCACTTCAAAGATGATTGTCATTCTTACTACCATTACAACCGTTGCCTAATAATGGATAATGCCCTATATATACTACTTACTCCCCCCCCTCAAACACGGAGACGAGTTTACCACGGTTTCCACCCCTCCCTCTATACCGCAGCAACACGTATTTTTTTACCTCTTTCAGAACGCGCTCCTCGCGCCACAAAGACGCCTCTAGACGCGTGACCAATGAGCAGCGAGCTAAAACATATCGCAAATGTCAAAAATAATATAACGGGGTTAATATATATCGCGCACATGTGATGTGTTTTTCATGAGGCGCAAAAAATAATTAAAAAGGGAATGCAACACGAGGACTTCCCAGGAGGTGACCCATCCTAGTACTACTCTCGCCCAAGCACGCTTAACTTCGGAGTTCTGATGGGATCCGGTGCTTTAGTGCTGGTATGATCGCATCCAACATGTTACCCCCGCCTTCGTCCCTTATGCTTGCCACTCCCAGGTCCACTGCAAAGATGATTGTCATTCTTACTACCATTACAACCGTTGCCTAATAATGGATAATGCCCTATATATACTACTTACTCCCCCCCCCTCAAACACGGAGACGAGTTACCACGGTTTCCACCCCTCCCTCTATACCGCAGTAACACTTATTTTTTACCCCTTTCAGAACGCGCTCCTCGCGCCACAAAGCCGCCTCTAGAAGCGTGACCAATGAGCAGCGAGCTAAAACATATCGCAAAAGTCAAAAATAATATAACGGGGTTAATATATATCGCGCACATGTGATATGTTTGTCATGAGGCGAAAAAATTAATTAAAAAGGGAATGCAACACTAGGACTTCCCAGGAGGTCACCGATCCTAGTACTACTCTCGCGCAAGCACGCTTAACTTCGGAGTTCTGATGGGATCCGGTGCTTTAGTGCTGGTATGATCGCATCCAACATGTTACCCCCGCCTTCGTCCCTTATGCTTGCCACTCCCAGGTCCACACCAAAGATGATTGTCATTCTTACTACCATTACAACCGTTGCCTAATAATGGATAATGCCCTATATATACTAGTTACTCCCCCCCTCAAACACGGAGACGAGTTTACCACGGTTTCCACCCCTCCCTCTATACCGCAGCAACACGTATTTTTTTACCCCTTTCAGAACGCGCTCCTCGCGCCACAGAGCCGCCTCTAGACGCGTGACCAATGAGCAGCGAGCTAAAACATATCGCAAATGTCAAAAATAATATAACGGGGTTAATATATATCGCGCACATGTGATATGTTTATCATGAGGCGCAAAAAATAATTAAAAAGGGAATGCAACACGAGGACTTCCCAGGAGGTCACCCATGCAAGTACTACTCTCGCCCAAGCACGCTTAACTTCGAAGTTCTGATGGGATCCGATGCTTTAGTGCTGGTATGATCGCATCCAACATGTTACCCCCGCCTTCGTCCCTTATGCTTGCCACTCCCAGGTCCACTACAAAGATGATTGTCATTCTTACTACCATTACAACCGTTGCCTAATAATGGATAATGCCCTATATATACTACTTACTCCCCCCCTCAAACACGGAGACGAGTTTACCACGGTTTCCACCCCTCCCTCTATACCGCAGCAACACGTATTTTTTTACCCCTTTCAGAACGCGCTCCTCGCGCCACAAAGCCGCCTCTAGACGCGTGACCAATGAGCAGCGAGCTAAAACATATCGCAAATGTCAAAAATAATATAACAGGGTTAATATATATCGCGCACATGTGATATGTTTGTCATGAGGCGCAAAAAATAATTAAAAAGGGAATGCAACACGAGGACTTCCCAGGAGGTCACCCATCCTAGTACTACTCTCGCCCAAGCACGCTTAACTTCGGAGTTCTGATGGGATCCGGTGCTTTAGTGCTGGTATGATCGCATCCGACATGTTACCCCCGCCTTCGTCCCTTATGCTTGCCACTCCCAGGTCCACTGCAAAGATGATTGTCATTCTTACTACCATTACAACCGTTGCCTAATAATGGATAATGCCCTATATATACTAGTTACTCCCCCCCTCAAACACGGAGACGAGTTTACCACGGTTTCCACCCCTCCCTCTATACCGCAGCAACACGTATTTTTTTACCCCTTTCAGAACGCGCTCCTCGCGCCACAGAGCCGCCTCTAGACGCGTGACCAATGAGCAGCGAGCTAAAACATATCGAAAATGTCAAAAATAATATAACGGGGTTAATATATATCGCGCACATGTGATATGTTTGTCATGAGGCGCAAAAAATAATTAAAAAGGGAATGCAACACGAGGACTTCCCAGGAGGTCACCCATGCAAGTACTACTCTCGCCCAAGCACGCTTAACTTCGATGTTCTGATGGGATCCGATGCTTTAGTGCTGGTATGATCGCATCCAACATGTTACCCCCGCCTTCGTCCCTTATGCTTGCCACTCCCAGGTCCACTGCAAAGATGATTGTCATTCTTACTACCATTACAACCGTTGCCTAATAATGGATAATGCCCTATATATACTACTTACTCCCCCCCCCCTCAAACACGGAGACGAGTTTACCACGGTTTCCACCCCTCCCTCTATACCACAGCAACACGTATTTTTTTACCCGTTTCAGAACGCGCTCCTCGCGCCAGAAAGCCGCCTCTAGACGCGTGACCAATGAGCAGCGAGCTAAAACATATCGCAAAAGTCAAAAATAATATAAGGGGTTAATATATATCGCGCACATGCAATATGTTTGTCATGCGGCGCAAAAAATAATTAAAAAGGGAATGCAACACGAGGACTTCCCAGGAAGTCACCGATCCTAGTATAACTCTCGCCCAAGCACGCTTAACTTCGGAGTTCTGATGGGATCCGGTGCTTTAGTGCTGGTATGATCGCATCCAACATGTTACCCCCGCCTTCGTCCCTTATGCTTGCCACTCCCAGGTCCACTACAAAGATGATTGTCATTCTTAATACCATTACAACCGTTGCCTAATAATGGATAATGCCCTATATATACTACTTACTCCCCCCCCTCAAACACGGAGACGAGTTTACCACGGTTTCCACCCCTCCCTCTATACCGCAGCAACACGTATTTTTTTACCCCTTTCAGAACGCGCTCCTCGCGCCACAAAGCCGCCTCTAGACGCGTGACCAATGAGCAGCGAGCTAAAACATATCGCAAATGTCAAAAATAATATAACAGGGTTAATATATATCGCGCACATGTGATATGTTTGTCATGAGGCGCAAAAAATAATTAAAAAGGGAATGCAACACGAGGACTTCCCAGGAGGTCACCCATCCTAGTACTACCCTCGCCCAAGCACGCTTAACTTCGGAGTTCTGATGGGATCCAGTGCTTTAGTGCTGGTATGATCACATCCAACATGTTACCCCCGCCTTCGTCCCTTATGCTTGCCACTCCCAGGTCCACTTCAAAGATGATTGTCATTCTTACTACCATTACAACCGTTTCCTAATAATGGATAATGCCCTATATATACTACTTACTCCCCCCCCTCAAACACGGAGACGAGTTTACCACGGTTTCCACCCCTCCCTCTATACCGCAGCAACACGTATTTTTTTACCTCTTTCAGAACGCGCTCCTCGCGCCACAAAGACACCTCTAGACGCGTGACCAATGAGCAGCGAGCTAAAACATATCGCAAATGTCAAAAATAATATAACGGGGTTAATATATATCGCGCACATGTGATGTGTTTGTCATGAGGCGCAAAAAATAATTAAAAAGGGAATGCAACACGAGGACTTCCCTGGAGGTGACCCATCCTAGTACTACTCTCGCCCAAGCACGCTTAACTTCGGAGTTCTGATGGGATCCGGTGCTTTAGTGCTGGTATGATCGCATCCAACATGTTACCCCCGCCTTCGTCCCTTATGCTTGCCACTCCCAGGTCCACTGCAAAGATGATTGTCATTCTTACTACCATTACAACCGTTGCCTAATAATGGATAATGCCCTATATATACTACTTACTCCCCCCCCTCGAACACGGAGACGAGTTACCACGGTTTCCACCCCTCCCTCTATACCGCAGTAACACTTATTTTTTACCCCTTTCAGAACGCGCTCCTCGCGCCACAAAGCCGCCTCTAGAAGCGTGACCAATGAGCAGCGAGCTAAAACATATCGCAAAAGTCAAAAATAATATAACGGGGTTAATATATATCGCGCACATGTGATATGTTTGTCATGAGGCGAAAAAATTAATTAAAAAGGGAATGCAACACTAGGACTTCCCAGGAGGTCACCGATCCTAGTACTACTCTCGCGCAAGCACGCTTAACTTCGGAGTTCTGATGGGATCCGGTGCTTTAGTGCTGGTATGATCGCATCCAACATGTTACCCCCGCCTTCGTCCCTTATGCTTGCCACTCCCAGGTCCACACCAAAGATGATTGTCATTCTTACTACCATTACAACCGTTGCCTAATAATGGATAATGCCCTATATATACTAGTTACTCCCCCCCTCAAACACGGAGACGAGTTTACCACGGTTCCACCCCTCCCTCTATACCGCAGCAACACGTATTTTTTTACCCCTTTCAGAACGCGCTCCTCGCGCCACAGAGCCGCCTCTAGACGCGTGACCAATGAGCAGCGAGCTAAAACATATCGCAAATGTCAAAAATAATATAACGGGGTTAATATATATCGCGCACATGTGATATGTTTATCATGAGGCGCAAAAAATAATTAAAAAGGGAATGCAACACGAGGACTTCCCAGGAGGTCACCCATGCAAGTACTACTCTCGCCCAAGCACGCTTAACTTCGAAGTTCTGATGGGATCCGATGCTTTAGTGCTGGTATGATCGCATCCAACATGTTACCCCCGCCTTCGTCCCTTATGCTTGCCACTCCCAGGTCCACTACAAAGATGATTGTCATTCTTACTACCATTACAA
>NC_057808.1:71381985-71390648 GCF_018294505.1 Triticum aestivum | reverse complement strand
CCCCCCCCTCAAACACGGAGACGAGTTTACCACGGTTTCCACCCCTCCCTCTATACCGCAGCAACACGTATTTTTTTACCTCTTTCAGAACGCGCTCCTCGCGCCACAAAGACACCTCTAGACGCGTGACCAATGAGCAGCGAGCTAAAACATATCGCAAATGTCAAAAATAATATAACGGGGTTAATATATATCGCGCACATGTGATGTGTTTGTCATGAGGCGCAAAAAATAATTAAAAAGGGAATGCAACACGAGGACTTCCCTGGAGGTGACCCATCCTAGTACTACTCTCGCCCAAGCACGCTTAACTTCGGAGTTCTGATGGGATCCGGTGCTTTAGTGCTGGTATGATCGCATCCAACATGTTACCCCCGCCTTCGTCCCTTATGCTTGCCACTCCCAGGTCCACTGCAAAGATGATTGTCATTCTTACTACCATTACAACCGTTGCCTAATAATGGATAATGCCCTATATATACTACTTACTCCCCCCCCTCGAACACGGAGACGAGTTACCACGGTTTCCACCCCTCCCTCTATACCGCAGTAACACTTATTTTTTACCCCTTTCAGAACGCGCTCCTCGCGCCACAAAGCCGCCTCTAGAAGCGTGACCAATGAGCAGCGAGCTAAAACATATCGCAAAAGTCAAAAATAATATAACGGGGTTAATATATATCGCGCACATGTGATATGTTTGTCATGAGGCGAAAAAATTAATTAAAAAGGGAATGCAACACTAGGACTTCCCAGGAGGTCACCGATCCTAGTACTACTCTCGCGCAAGCACGCTTAACTTCGGAGTTCTGATGGGATCCGGTGCTTTAGTGCTGGTATGATCGCATCCAACATGTTACCCCCGCCTTCGTCCCTTATGCTTGCCACTCCCAGGTCCACTGCAAAGATGATTGTCATTCTTACTACCATTACAACCGTTGCCTAATAATGGATAATGCCCTATATATACTACTTACTCCCCCCCCCTCAAACACGGAGACGAGTTTACCACGGTTTCCACCCCTCCCTCTATACCGCAGCAACACGTATTTTTTTACCCCTTTCAGAACGCGCTCCTCGCGCCAGAAAGCCGCCTCTAGACGCGTGACCAATGAGCAGCGAGCTAAAACATATCGCAAAAGTCAAAAATAATATAACGGGGTTAATATATATCGCGCACATGTGATTTGTTTGTCATGCGGCGCAAAAAATAATTAAAAAGGGAATGCAACACGAGGACTTCCTAGGAGTTCACCGATCCTAGTACTACTCTCGCCCAAGCACGCTTAACTTCGGAGTTCTGATGGGATCCGGTGCTTTAGTGCTGGTATGATCGCATCCAACATGTTACCCCCGCCTTCGTCCCTTATGCTTGCCACTCCCAGGTCCACTACAAAGATGATTGTCATTCTTACTACCATTACAACCGTTGCCTAATAATGGATAATGCCCTATATATACTACTTACTCCCCCCCCTCAAACACGGAGACGAGTTTACCACGGTTTCCACCCCTCCCTCTATACCGCAGCAACACGTATTTTTTTACCCCTTTCAGAACGCGCTCCTCGCGCCACAAAGCCGCCTCTAGACGCGTGACCAATGAGCAGCGAGCTAAAACATATCGCAAATGTCAAAAATAATATAACAGGGTTAATATATATCGCGCACATGTGATATGTTTGTCATGAGGCGCAAAAAATAATTAATAAGGGAATGCAACACGAGGACTTCCCAGGAGGTCACCCATCCTAGTACTACTCTCGCCCAAGCACGCTTAACTTCGGAGTTCTGATGGGATCCGGTGCTTTAGTGCTGGTATGATCGCATCCGACATGTTACCCCCGCCTTCGTCCCTTATGCTTGCCACTCCCAGGTCCACTGCAAAGATGATTGCCATTCTTACTACCATTACAACCGTTCCCTAATAATGGATAGTGCCCTATATATACTACTTACTCCCCCCCTCAAACACAGAGACGAGTTTACCACGGTTTCCACCCCACCCTCTATACCGCAGCAACACGTATTTTTTTACCCCTTTCAGAACGCGCTCCTCGCGCCACAAAGCTGCCTCTAGACGCGTGCCAATGAGCAGCGAGCTAAAACATATCGCAAATGTCAAAAATAATATAACGGGGTTAATATATATCGCGCACATGCGATATGTTTGTCACGAGGTGCAAAAAATAATTAAAAAGGGAATGCAACACGAGGACTTCCCGGGAGGTCACCCGTCCTAGTACTACTCTCGCCCAAGCACACTTAACTTCAGAGTTCTGATGGGATCCGGTGCTTTAGTGCTGGTATGATCGCATCCGACATGTTACCCCCGCCTTCGTCCCTTATGCTTGCCACTCCCAGGTCCACTGCAAAGATGATTGTCATTCTTACTACCATTACAACCGTTGCCTAATAATGGATAATGCCCTATATATACTACTTACTCCCCCCCTCAAACACGGAGACGAGTTTACCACGGTTTCCATCCCTCCCTCTATACCGCAGCAACACGTATTTTTTTTACCCCTTTCAGAACGCGCTCCTCGCGCCACAAAGCCGCCTCTAGACGCGTGACCAATGAGCAGCGAGCTAAAACATATCGCAAATGTCGAAAATAATATAACGGGGTTAATATATATCGCGCACATGCGATATGTTTGTCACGAGGCGCAAAAAATAATTAAAAAGGGAATGCAACACGAGGATTTTCCAGGAGGTCACCCATCCTAGTACTACTCTCGCCCAAGCACGCTTAACTTCGGAGTTCTGATGGGATCCGGTGCTTTAGTGCTGGTATGATCGCATCCGACATGTTACCCCCGCCTTCGTCTCTTATGCTTGCCACTCCCAGGTCCACTACAAAGATGATTGTCATTATTACTACCATTACAACCGTTGCCTAATAATGGATAATGCCCTATATATACTACTTACTCCCCCCCCCCTTAAACACGGAGACGAGTTTACCACGGTTTCCACCCCTCCCTCTATACCGCAGCAACACGTATTTTTTACCCCTTTCAGAACGCGCTCCTCGCGCCACAAAGCCGCCTCTAGACGCGTGACCAATGAGCAGCGAGCTAAAACATATCGCAAATGTCAAAAATAATATAACGGGGTTAATATATATCGCGCACATGCTATATGTTTGTCACGAGGCGCAAAAAATAATTAAAAAGGGAATGCAACACGAGGACTTCCCAAGAGGTCACCCATCCTAGTACTACTCTCGCCCAAGCACACTTAACTTCGGAGTTCTGATGGGATCCAGTGCTTTAGTGCTGGTATGATCGCATCCGACATGTTACCCCCGCCTTCGTCCCTTATGCTGGCCACTCCCAGGTCCACTGCAAAGATGATTGCCTTTCTTACTACCATTACAACCGTTGCCTAATAATGGATAATGCCCTATATATACTACTTACTCCCCCCCCTCAAACACGGAGACGAGTTTACCACGGTTTCCACCCCTCCCTCTATACCGCAGCAACACGTATTTTTTTACCCCTTTCAGAACGCGCTCCTCGCGCCACAAAGCCGCCTCTAGACGCGTGACCAATGAGCAGCGAGCTAAAACATATCGCAAATGTCAAAACTAATATAACGGGGTTAATATATATCGCGTACATGCGATATGTTTGTCACGAGGCGCAAAAAATAATTTAAAAAGGAATGCAAAATGAGGACTTCCCAGTAGGTCACCCATCCTAGTACTACTCTCGCCCAAGCACGCTTAACTTCGGAGTTCTGTTAGGATCCAATGCTTTAGTGCTGGTATGATAGCATCCGACATGTTACCCCCGCCTTCGTCCCTTATGCTTGCCACTCCCAGGTCCACTACAAAGATGATTGTCATTCTTACTACCATTACAACCGTTGCCTAATAATGGATAATGCTCTATATATACTACTTACTCCCCCCCCTCAAACACGGAGACGAGTTCACCACGGTTTCCACCCCTCCCTCTATACCGCAGCAACACGTATTTTTTACCCCTTTCAGAACGCGCTCCTCGCGCCACAAAGCCGCCTCTGGACGCGTGACCAATGGGCAGCGAGCTAAAACATATCGCAAATGTCAAAAATAATATAACGGGGTTAATATATATCGCGCACATGCAATATGTTTGTCACGAGGCGCAAAAAATAATTAAAAAGGGAATGGAACACGAGGACTTCCCAGGAGGTCACCCATCCTAGTACTACTCTCGCCCAAGCACGCTTAACTTCAAAGTTCTGATAGGATCCGGTGCTTTACTGCTGGTATGATCGCATCCGACATGTTACCCCCGCCTTCGTCCCTTATGCTTGCCACTCCCAGGTCTACTGCAAAGATGATTGTCATTCTTACTACCATTACTACCGTTGCCTAATAATGGATAATGCCCTATATATACTACTTACTCCCCCCCTCAAACACGGAGACGAGTTTACCACAGTTTCCACCCCTCCCTCTATACCGCAGTAACACGTATTTTTTACCCCTTTCAGAACGCGCTCCTCGCGCCACAAAGCCGCCTCTAGACGCGTGACCAATGAGCAGCGAGCTAAAACATATCGCAAATGTCAAAAATAATATAACGGGGTTAATATATATCGCGCACATGTGATATGTTTGTCATGAGGCGCAAAAAATAATTAAAAAGGGAATGCAACACGAGGACTTCCCAGGAGGTCACCCATCCTAGTACTAGCCTCGCCCAAGCACGCTTAACTTCGGAGTTCTGATGGGATCCTGTGCTTTAGTGCTGGTATGATCGCATCCAACATGTTACCCCCGCCTTCGTCCCTTATGCTTGCCACTCCCAGGTCCACTTCAAAGATGATTGTCATTCTTACTACCATTACAACCGTTGCCTAATAATGGATAATGCCCTATATATACTACTTACTCCCCCCCCCTCAAACACGGAGACGAGTTTACCACGGTTTCCACCCCTCCCTCTATACCGCAGCAACACGTATTTTTTTACCCCTTTCAGAACGCGCTCCTCGCGCCACAAAGCCGCCTCTAGACGCGTGACCAATGAGCAGCGAGCTAAAACATATCGCAAATGTCAAAAATAATATAACGGGCTTAATATATATCGCGCACATGCGATATGTTTGTCACGAGGTGCAAAAAGTAATTAAAAAGGGAATGCAACACGAGGACTTCCCAGGAGGTCACCCATCCTAGTACTACTCTCGCCCAAGCACACTTAACTTCAGAGTTCTGATGGGATCCGGTGCTTTAGTGCTGGTATGATCGCATCCGACATGTTACCCCCGCCTTCGTCCCTTATGCTTGCCACTCCCAGGTCCACTGCAAAGATGATTGTCATTCTTACTACCATTACAACCGTTGCCTAATAATGGATAATTCCCTATATATACTACTTACTCCCCCCTCCCCTCAAACACGGAGACGAGTTTACCACGGTTTCCACCCCTCCCTCTATACCGCAGCAACACGTATTTTTTTACCCCTTTCAGAACGTTCTCCTCGCGCCACAAAGCCGCCTCTAGACGCGTGACCAATGAGCAGCGAGCTAAAACATATCGCAAAAGTCAAAAATAATATAACGGGGTTAATATATATCGCGCACATGCGATATGTTTGTCACGAGGCGCAAAAAATAATTAAAAAGGGAATGCAACACGAGGATTTTCCAGGAGGTCACCCATCCTAGTACTACTCTCGCCCAAGCACGCTTAACTTCGGAGTTCTGATGGGATCCGGTGCTTTAGTGCTGGTATGATCGCATCCGACATGTTACCCCCGCCTTCGTCCCTTATGCTTGCCACTCCCAGGTCCACTGCAAAGATGATTGTCATTCTTACTACCATTACAACAGTTGCCTAATAATGGATAATGCCCTATATATACTACTTACTCCTCCCCCCCCTCAAACACGGAGACGAGTTTACCACGGTTTCCACCCCTCCCTCTATACCGCAGCAACACGTATTTTTTTTACCCCTTTCAGAACGCGCTCCTCGCGCCACAAAGCCGCCTCTAGACGCGTGACCAATGAGCAGCGAGCTAAAACATATCGCAAATGTCAAAAATAATATAACGGGGTTAATATATATCGCGCACATGCCATATGTTTGTCACGAGGCGCAAAAAATAATTAAAAAGGGAATGCAACACGAGGACTTCCCAGGAGGTCACCCATCCTAGTACTACTCTCGCCCAAGCACGCTTAACTTCGGAGTTCTGATGGGATCCGGTGCTTTAGTGCTGGTATGATCGCATCCAACATGTTACCCCCGCCTTCGTCCCTTATGCTTGCCACTCCCAGGTCCACTGCAAAGATGATTACCATTCTTACTACCATTACAACCGTTCCCTAATAATGGATAATGCCCTATATATACTACTTACTCCCCCCCCTCAAACACAGAGACGAGTTTACCACGGTTTCCACCCCACCCTCTATACCGCAGCAACACGTATTTTTTTACCCCTTTCAGAACGCGCTCCTCGCGCCACAAAGCTGCCTCTAGACGCGTGCCAATGAGCAGCGAGCTAAAACATATCACAAATGTCAAAAATAATACAACGGGGTTAATATATATCGCGCACATGCGATATGTTTGTCACGAGGTGCAAAAAATAATTAAAAAGGGAATGCAACACGAGGACTTCCCAGGAGGTCACCCATCCTAGTACTACTCTCGCCCAAGCACACTTAACTTCAGAGTTCTGATGGGATCCGGTGCTTTAGTGCTGGTATGATCGCATCCGACATGTTACCCCCGCCTTCGTCCCTTATGCTTGCCACTCCCAGGTCCACTGCAAAGATGATTGTCATTCTTACTACCATTACAACCGTTGCCTAATAATGGATAATGCCCTATATATACTACTTACTCCCCCCCCTCAAACACGGAGACGAGTTTACCACGGTTTCCATCCCTCCCTCTATACCGCAGCAACACGTATTTTTTTACCCCTTTCAGAACGCGCTCCTCGCGCCACAAAGCCGCCTCTAGACGCGTGACCAATGAGCAGCGAGCTAAAACATATCGCAAATGTCGAAAATAATATAACGGGGTTAATATATATCGCGCACATGCGATATGTTTGTCACGAGGCGCAAAAAATAATTAAAAAGGGAATGCAACACGAGGATTTTCCAGGAGGTCACCCATCCTAGTACTACTCTCGCCCAAGCACGCTTAACTTAGAAGTTCTGATGGGATCCGGTGCTTTAGTGCTGGTATGATCGCATCCGACATGTTACCCCCGCCTTCGTCTCTTATGCTTGCCACTCCCAGGTCCACTGCAAAGAAGATTGTCATTCTTACTACCATTACAACCGTTGCCTAATAATGGATAATGCCCTATATATACTACTTACTCCCCCCCCTGAAACACGGAGACGAGTTTACCACGGTTTCCACCCCTCCCTCTATACCGCAGCAACACGTATTTTTTACCCCTTTCAGAACGCGCTCCTCGCGCCACAAAGCCGCCTCTAGACGCGTGACCAATGAGCAGCGAGCTAAAACATATCGCAAATGTCAAAAATAATATAACGGGGTTAATATATATCGCGCACATGCTATATGTTTGTCACGAGGCGCAAAAAATAATTAAAAAGGGAATCCAACACGAGGACTTCCCAGGAGGTCACCCATCCTAGTACTACTCTCGCCCAAGCACGCTTAACTTCGGAGTTCTGATGGGATCCGGTGCTTTAGTGCTGGTATGATCGCATCCGACATGTTACCCCCGCCTTCGTCCCTTATGCTTGCCACTCCCAGGTCCACTGCAAAGATGATTGCCTTTCTTACTACCATTACAACCGTTGCCTAATAATGGATAATGCCCTATATATACTACTTACTCCCCCCCGTCAAACACGGAGACGAGTTTACCACGGTTTCCACCCCTCCCTCTATACCGCAGCAACACGTATTTTTTTACCCCTTTCAGAACGCGCTCCTCGCGCCACAAAGCCGCCTCTAGACGCGTGACCAATGAGCAGCGAGCTAAAACATATCGCAAATGTCAAAACTAATATAACGGGGTTAATATATATCGCGTACATGCGATATGTTTGTCACGAGGCGCAAAAAATAATTTAAAAAGGAATGCAAAATGAGGACTTCCCAGTAGGTCACCCATCCTAGTACTACTCTCGCCCAAGCACGCTTAACTTCGGAGTTCTGATAGGATCCAATGCTTTAGTGCTGGTATGATAGCATCCGACATGTTACCCCCGCCTTCGTCCCTTATGCTTGCCAATCCCAGGTCCACTGCAAAGATGATTGTCATTCTTACTACCATTACAACCGTTGCCTAATAATGGATAATGCCCTATATATACTACTTACTCCCCCCCCCTCAAACACGGAGACGAGTTTACCACGGTTTCCACCCCTCCCTCTATACCGCAGCAACACGTATTTTTTTACCCCTTTCACAACGCGCTCCTCGCGCCACAAAGCCGCCTCTGGACGCGTGACCAATGGGCAGCGAGCTAAAACATATCGCAAATGTCAAAAATAATATAACGGGGTTAATATATATCGCGCACATGCAATATGTTTGTCACAAGGCGCAAAAAATAATTAAAAAGGGAATGGAACACGAGGACTTCCCAGGAGGTCACCCATCATAGTAGTACTCTCGCCCAAGCACGCTTAACTTTAGAGTTCTGATGGGAT
>NC_057808.1:71380023-71381545 GCF_018294505.1 Triticum aestivum | reverse complement strand
ACCGTTGCCTAATAATGGATAATGCCCTATATATACTACTTACTCCCCCCTCAAACACGGAGACGAGTTTACCACGGTTTCCACCCCTCCCTCTATACCGCAGCAACACGTATTTTTTTACCCCTTTCAGAACGCGCTCCTCGCGCCACAAAGCCGCCTCTAGACGCGTGACCAATGAGCAGCGAGCTAAAACATATCGCAAATGTCAAAAATAATATAACGGGGTTAATATATATCGCGCACATGTGATATGTTTGTCATGAGGCGCAAAAAATAATTAAAAAGGGAATGCAACACGAGGACTTCCCAGGAGGTCACCCATCCTAGTACTACCCTCGCCCAAGCACGCTTAACTTCGGAGTTCTGATGGGATCCGGTGCTTTAGTGCTGGTATGATCGCATCCAACATGTTACCCCCGCCTTCGTCCCTTATGCTTGCCACTCCCAGGTCCACTTCAAAGATGATTGTCATTCTTACTACCATTACAACCGTTGCCTAATAATGGATAATGCCCTATATATACTACTTACTCCCCCCCCCCTCAAACATGGAGACGAGTTTACCACGGTTTCCACCCCTCCCTCTATACCGCAGCAACACGTATTTTTTTACCTCTTTCAGAACGCGCTCCTCGCGCCACAAAGACGCCTCTAGACGCGTGACCAATGAGCAGCGAGCTAAAACATATCGCAAATGTCAAAAATAATATAACGGGGTTAATATATATCGCGCACATGTGATGTGTTTGTCATGAGGCGCAAAAAATAATTAAAAAGGGAATGCAACACGAGGACTTCCCAGGAGGTCACCAATCCTAGTACTACTCTCGCCCAAGCACGCTTAACTTCGGAGTTCTGATGGGATCCGGTGCTTTAGTGCTGGTATGATCGGATCCAACATGTTACCCCCGCCTTCGTCCCTTATGCTTGCCACTCCCAGGTCCACTGCAAAGATAATTGTCATTCTTACTACCATTACAACCGTTGCCTAATAATGGATAATGCCCTATATATACTAGTTACTCCCCCCCTCAAACACGGAGACGAGTTTACCACGGTTTCCACCCCTCCCTCTATACCGCAGCAACACGTATTTTTTTACCCCTTTCAGAACGCGCTCCTCGCGCCACAGAGCCGCCTCTAGACGCGTGACCAATGAGCAGCGAGCTAAAACATATCGCAAATGTCAAAAATAATATAACGGGGTTAATATATATCGCGCACATGTGATATGTTTGTCATGAGGCGCAAAAAATAATTAAAAAGGGAATGCAACACGAGGACTTCCCAGGAGGTCACCCATGCAAGTACTACTCTCGCCCAAGCACGCTTAACTTCGAAGTTCTGATGGGATCCGATGCTTTAGTGCTGGTATGATCGCATCCAACATGTTACCCCCGCCTTCGTCCCTTATGCTTGCCACTCCCAGGTCCACTGCAAAGATGATTGTCATTCTTACTACCATTACAACCGTTGCCTAATAATGGATAATGCCCTATATATACTACTTACTCCCCCCCCC
>NC_057808.1:71373957-71376029 GCF_018294505.1 Triticum aestivum | reverse complement strand
CATGTTACCCCCGCCTTCGTCCCTTATGCTTGCCACTCCCAGGTCCACTGCAAAGATGATTGTCATTCTTACTACCATTACAACCGTTGCCTAATAATGGATAATGCCCTATATATACTACTTACTCCCCCCCCTCAAACACGGAGACGAGGTTACCACGGTTTCCACCCCTCCCTCAATACCGCAGCAACACGTATTTTTTTACCCCTTTCAGAACGCGCTCCTCGCGCCAGAAAGCCGCCTCTAGACGCGTGACCAATGAGCAGCGAGCTAAAACATATCGCAAATGTCAAAAATAATATAACGGGGTTAATATATATCGCGCACATTTGATATGTTTGTCATGAGGCGCAAAAAATAATTAAAAAGGGAATGCAACACGAGGACTTCCCAAGAGGTCACCCATCCTAGTACTACTCTCGCCCAAGCACGCTTAACTTCGGAGTTCTGATGGGATCCGGTGCTTTAGTGCTGGTATGATCGCATCCAACATGTTACCCCCGCCTTCGTCCCTTATGCTTGCCACTCCCAGGTCCACTACAAAGATGATTGTCATTCTTACTACCATTACAACCGTTGCCTAATAATGGATAATGCCCTATATATACTACTTACTCCCCCCCCTCAAACACGGAGACGAGTTTACCACGGTTTCCACCCCCCTCTATACCGCAGCAACACGTATTTTTTTACCCCTTTCAGAACGCGCTCCTCGCGCTACAAAGCCGCCTCTAGACGCGTGACCAATGAGCAGCGAGCTAAAACATATCGCAAATGTCAAAAAGAATATAACGGGGTTAATATATATCGCGCACATGTGATATGTTTGTCATGAGGCACAAAAAATAATTAAAAAGGGAATGCAACACGAGGACTTCCCAAGAGGTCACCCATCCTAGTACTACTCTCGCCCAAGCACGCTTAACTTCGGAGTTCTGATGGGATCCGATGCTTTAGTGCTGGTATGATCGCATCCAACATGTTACCCCCGCCTTCGTCCCTTATGCTTGCGACTCCCAGGTCCACTGCAAAGATGATTGTCATTCTTACTACCATTACAACCGTTGCCTCATAATGGATAATGCCCTATATATACTACTTACTCCCCCCCCCCTCAAACACGGAGACGACTTTACCACGGTTTCCACCCATCCCTCTATACCGCAGCAACACGTATTTTTTTACCCCTTTCAGAACGCGCTCCTCGCGCCACAAAGCCACCTCTAGACGCGTGACCAATGAGCAGCGAGCTAAAACATATCGCAAATGTCAAAAATAATATAACGGGGTTAATATATATCGCGCACATGTGATATGTTTGTCATGAGGCACAAAAAATAATTAAAAAGGGAATGCAACACGAGGACTTCCCAAGAGGTCACCCATCCTAGTACTACTCTCGCCCAAGCACGCTTAACTTCGGAGTTCTGATGGGATCCGATGCTTTAGTGCTGGTATGATCGCATCCAACATGTTACCCCCGCCTTCGTCCCTTATGCTTGCGACTCCCAGGTCCACTGCAAAGATGATTGTCATTCTTACTACCATTACAACCGTTGCCTCATAATGGATAATGCCCTATATATACTACTTACTCCCCCCCCCCTCAAACACGGAGACGACTTTACCACGGTTTCCACCCATCCCTCTATACCGCAGCCACACGCATTTTTTTACCCCTTTCAGAACGCGCTCCTCGCGCCACAAAGCCACCTCTAGACGCGTGACCAATGAGCAGCGAGCTAAAACATATCGCAAATGTCAAAAATAATATAACGGGGTTAATATATATCGCGCACATGTGACATGTTTGTCATGAGGCGCCAAAAATAATTAAAAAGGGAATGCAACACGAGGACTTCCCAGGAGGTCACCCATCCTAGTACTACCCTCGCCCAAGCTGGGATCCGGTGCTTTAGTGCTGGTATGATCGCATCCAACATGTTACCCCCGCCTTCGTCCCTTATGCTTGCCACTCCCAGGTCCACTACAAAGATGATTGTCATTCTTACTACCATTACAACCGTTGCCTAATAATGGATAATGCCCTATATATACTACTTACCCCCCCC
>NC_057808.1:71371122-71372601 GCF_018294505.1 Triticum aestivum | reverse complement strand
TGCTTTAGTGCTGGTATGATCGCATCCAACATGTTACCCCCGCCTTCGTCCCTTATGCTTGCCACTCCCAGGTCCACTACAAAGATGATTGTCATTCTTACTACCATTACAACCGTTGCCTAATAATGGATAATGCCCTATATATACTACTTACTCCCCCCCTCAAACACGGAGACGAGTTTACCACGGTTTCCACCCCTCCCTCTATACCGCAGCAACACGTATTTTTTTACCCCTTTCAGAACGCGCTCCTCGCGCCACAAAGCCGCCTCTAGACGCGTGACCAATGAGCAGCGAGCTAAAACATATCGCAAATGTCAAAAATAATATAACAGGGTTAATATATATCGCGCACATGTGATATGTTTGTCATGAGGCGCAAAAAATAATTAAAAAGGGAATGCAACACGAGGACTTCCCAGGAGGTCACCCATCCTAGTACTACCCTCGCCCAAGCACGCTTAACTTCGGAGTTCTGATGGGATCCGGTGCTTTAGTGCTGGTATGATCACATCAAACATGTTACCCCCGCCTTCGTCCCTTATGCTTGCCACTCCCAGGTCCACTTCAAAGATGATTGTCATTCTTACTACCATTACAACCGTTGCCTAATAATGGATAATGCCCTATATATACTACTTACTCCCCCCCTCAAACACGGAGACGAGTTTACCACGGTTTCCACCCCTCCCTCTATACCGCAGCAACACGTATTTTTTTACCCCTTTCAGAACGCGCTCCTCGCGCCACAAAGACGCCTCTAGACGCGTGACCAATGAGCTAAAACATATCGCAAAAGTCAAAAATAATATAACGGGGTTAATATATATCGCGCACATGTGATTTGTTTCTCATGCGGCGCAAAAAATAATTAAAAAGGGAATGCAACACGAGGACTTCCCAGGAGGTCACCCATCCTAGTACTACCCTCGCCCAAGCACGCTTAACTTTGGAGTTCTGATGGGATCCGGTGCTTTAGTGCTGGTATGATCACATCCAACATGTTACCCCCGCCTTCGTCCCTTATGCTTGCCACTCCCAGGTCCACTGCAAAGATGATTGTCATTCTTACTACCATTACAACCGTTGCCTAATAATGGATAATGCCCTAATAACGGAGACGAGTTTACCACGGTTTCCACCCCTCCCTCTATACCGCAGTAACACGTATTTTTTTACCCCTTTCAGAACGCGCTCCTCGCGCCACAAAGCCGCCTCTAGACGCGTGACCAATGAGCAGCGAGCTAAAACATATCGCAAATGTCAAAAATAATATAACGGGGTTAATATATATCGCGCACATGTGATATGTTTGTCATGAGGCGCAAAAAATAATTAAAAAGGGAATGCAACACGAGGACTTCCCAGGAGGTCACCCATCCTAGTACTACTCTCGCCCAAGCACGCTTAACTTCGGAGTTCTGATGGGATCCGGTGCTTTAGTGCTGGTATGATCGCATCCAACATGTTACCCCCGCC
>NC_057808.1:71368899-71370444 GCF_018294505.1 Triticum aestivum | reverse complement strand
CGTCGCGCCACAAAGCCGCCTCTAGACGCGTGACCAATGAGCAGCGAGCTAAAACATATCGCAAATGTCAAAAATAAAATAACGGGGTTAATATATATCGCGCACATGTGATATGTTTGTCATGAGGCGCAAAAAATAATTAAAAAGGGAATGCAGCACGAGGAAGTCCCAGGAGGTCACCCATCCAAGTACTACTCTCGCCCAAGCACGCTTAACGTCGAAGTTCTGATGGGATCCGATGCTTTAGTGCTGGTATGATCGCATCCAACATGTTACCCCCGCCTTCGTCCCTTATGCTTGCCACTCCCAGGTCCACTGCAAAGATGATTGTCATTCTTACTACCATTACAACCGTTGCCTAATAATGGATAATGCCCTATATATACTACTTACTCCCCCCCCTCAAACACGGAGACGAGTTTACCACGGTTTCCACCCCTCCCTCTATACCGCAGCAACACGTATTTTTTTACCCCTTTCAGAACGCGCTCCTCGCGCCACAAAGCCGCCTCTAGACGCGTGACCAATGAGCAGCGCGCTAAAACATATCGCAAATGTCAATAATAATATAACGGGTTTAATATATATCGCGCACATGTGATATGTTTGTCATGAGGCGCAAAAAATAATTAAAAAGGGAATGCAACACCAGGACTTCCCAGGAGGTCACCGATCCTAGTACTAGTCTCGCCCAAGCACGCTTAACTTTGGAGTTCTGATGGGATCCGATGCTTTAGTGCTGGTATGATCGCATCCAACATGTTACCCCCGCCTTCGTGCCTTATGCTTGCGACTCCCAGGTCCACTCCAAAGATGATTGTCATTCTTACTACCATTACAACCGTTGCCTAATAATGGATAATGCCCTATATATACTACTTACTCCCCCCCCCCTCAAACACGGAGACGAGTTTACCACGGTTTCCACCCCTCCCTCTATACCACAGCAACACGTATTTTTTTACCCCTTTCAGAACGCGCTCCTCGCGCCACAAAGCCACCTCTAGACGCGTGACCAATGAGCAGCGAGCTAAAACATATCGCAAATGTCAAAAATAATATAACGGGGTTAATATATATCGCGCACATGTGACATGTTTGTCATGAGGCGCCAAAAATAATTAAAAAGGGAATGCAACACGAGGACTTCCCAGGAGGTCACCCATCCTAGTACTACCCTCGCCCAAGCTGGGATCCGGTGCTTTAGTGCTGGTATGATCGCATCCAACATGTTACCCCCGCCTTCGTCCCTTATGCTTGCCACTCCCAGGTCCACTGCAAAGATGATTGTCATTCTTACTACCATTACAACCGTTGCCTAATAATGGATAATGCCCTATATATACTACTTACCCCCCCCCCTCAAACACGGAGACGAGTTTACCGCGGTTTCACCCCTCCCTCTATACCCCAGCAACACGTATTTTTTACCCCTTTCAGAACGCGCTCCTCGCGCCACAAAGCCGCCTCTAGACGCGTGACCAATGAGCAGCGAGCTAAAACATATCGCAAATGTCAAAAATAATATAACGGGGTTAATATATA
>NC_057808.1:71367729-71368889 GCF_018294505.1 Triticum aestivum | reverse complement strand
CAGCAACACGTATTTTTTTACCCCTTTCAGAACGCGCTCCTCGCGCCACAAAGCCACCTCTAGACGCGTGACCAATGAGCAGCGAGCTAAAACATATCGCAAATGTCAAAAATAATATAACGGGGTTAATATATATCGCGCACATGTGACATGTTTGTCATGAGGCGCCAAAAATAATTAAAAAGGGAATGCAACACGAGGACTTCCCAGGAGGTCACCCATCCTAGTACTACCCTCGCCCAAGCTGGGATCCGGTGCTTTAGTGCTGGTATGATCGCATCCAACATGTTACCCCCGCCTTCGTCCCTTATGCTTGCCACTCCCAGGTCCACTGCAAAGATGATTGTCATTCTTACTACCATTACAACCGTTGCCTAATAATGGATAATGCCCTATATATACTACTTACCCCCCCCTCAAACACGGAGACGAGTTTACCGCGGTTTCACCCCTCCCTCTATACCCCAGCAACACGTATTTTTTACCCCTTTCAGAACGCGCTCCTCGCGCCACAAAGCCGCCTCTAGACGCGTGACCAATGAGCAGCGAGCTAAAACATATCGCAAATGTCAAAAATAATATAACGGGGTTAATATATATCGCGCAGATGTGATATATTTGTCATGAGGCGCAAAAAATAATTAAAAAGGGAATGCAACACGAGGACTTCCCAGGAGGTCACCCATCCTAGTACTACTCTCGCCCAAGCACGCGTAACTTCGGAGTTCTGATGGGATCCGGTGCTTTAGTGCTGGTATGATCGCATCCAACATGTTACCCCCGCCTTCGTCCCTTACGCTTGCCACTCCCAGGTCCACTGCAAAGATGATTGTCATTCTTACTAGCATTACAACCGTTGCCTAATAATGGATAATGCCCTATATATACTACTTACTCCCCCCCCCCTCAAACACGGAGACGAGTTTACCACGGTTTCCACCCCTCCCTCTATACCGCAGCAACACGTATTTTTTTACCCCTTTCAGGACGGGCTCCTCGCGCCACAAAGCCGCCTCTAGACGCGTGACCAATGAGCAGCGAGCTAAAACATATCGCAAATGTCAAAAATAATATAACGGGGTTAATATATATCGCGCACATGTGATATGTTTGTCATGAGGCGCAAAAAATAATTAAAAAGGGAATGCAACACGAGGACT
>NC_057808.1:71366805-71367719 GCF_018294505.1 Triticum aestivum | reverse complement strand
TCGTCCCTTATGCTTGCCACTCCCAGGTCCACTGCAAAGATGATTGTCATTCTTACTACCATTACAACCGTTGCCTAATAATGGATAATGCCCTATATATACTACTTACTCCCCCCCCTCAAACACGGAGACGAGTTTACCACGGTTTCCACCCCTCCCTCTATACCGCAGCAACACGTATTTTTTTACCCCTTTCAGAACGGGCTCCTCGCGCCACAAAGCCGCCTCTAGACGCGTGACCAATGAGCAGCGAGCTAAAACATATCGCAAATGTCAAAAATAATATAACGGGGTTAATATATATCGCGCACATGTGATATGTTTGTCATGAGGCACAAAAAATAATTAAAAAGGGAATGCAACACGAGGACTACCCAGGAGGTCACCCATCCTAGTACTACTCTTGCCCAAGCACGCTTAACTTTGAAGTTCTGATGGGATCCGGTGCTTTAGTGCTGGTATGATCGCATCCAACATGTTACCCCCGCCTTCGTCCCTTATGCTTGCCACTCCCAGGTCCACTACAAAGATGATTGTCATTCTTACTACCATTACAACCGTTGCCTAATAATGGATAATGCCCTATATATACTACTTACGACCCCCTCAAACACGGAGACGGGTTTACCACGGTTTCCACCCCTCCCTCTATACCGCAGCAACACGTATTTTTTTACCCCTTTCAGAACGCGCTCCTCTCGCCACAAAGCCGCCTCTAGACGCGTGACCAATGAGCAGCGAGCTAAAACATATCGCAAATGTCAAAAATAATATAACGGGGTTAATATATATCGCGCACATGTGATATGTTTGTCATGAGGCGCAAAAAATAATTAAAAAGGGAATGCAACACGAGGACTTCCCAGGAGGTCACCCATCCAAGTACTACTCTCGCCCAAGCACGCTTAACTTCG
>NC_057808.1:71362888-71365934 GCF_018294505.1 Triticum aestivum | reverse complement strand
CCAGCAACACGTATTTTTTTACCCCTTTCAGAACGCGCTCCTCGCGCCACAAAGCCGCCTCTAGACGCGTGACCAATGAGCAGCGAGCTAAAACATATCTCAAATGTCAAAAATAAAATAACGGGGTTAATATATATCGCGCACATGTGATATGTTTGTCATGAGGCGCAAAAAATAATTAAAAAGGGAATGCAGCACGAGGACTTCCCAGGAGGTCACCCATCCAAGTACTACTCTCGCCCAAGCACGCTTAACGTCGAAGTTCTGATGGGATCCGATGCTTTAGTGTTGGTATGATCGCATCCAACATGTTACCCCCGCCTTCGTCCCTTATGCTTGCCACTCCCAGGTCCACTGCAAAGATGATTGTCATTCTTACTACCATTACAACCGTTGCCTAATAATGGATAATGCCCTATATATACTACTTACTCCCCCCCTCAAACACGGAGACGAGTTTACCACGGTTTCCACCCCTCCCTCTATACCGCAGCAACACGTATTTTTTACCCCTTTCAGAACGCGCTCCTCGCGCCACAAAGCCGCCTCTAGACGCGTGACCAATGAGCAGCGAGCTAAAACATATCGCAAATGTCAAAAATAATATAACGGGTTTAATATATATCGCGCACATGTGATATGTTTGTCATGAGGCGCAAAAAATAATTAAAAAGGGAATGCAACACGAGGACTTCCCAGGAGGTCACCGATCCTAGTACTAGTCTCGCCCAAGCACGCTTAACTTTGGAGTTCTGATGGGATCCGATGCTTTAGTGCTGGTATGATCGCATCCAACATGTTACCCCCGCCTTCGTGCCTTATGCTTGCGACTCCCAGGTCCACTGCAAAGATGATTGTCATTCTTACTACCATTACAACCGTTGCCTAATAATGGATAATGCCCTATATATACTACTTACTCCCCCCCTCAAACACGGAGACGAGTTTACCACGGTTTCCACCCCTCCCTCTATACCGCAGCAACACGTATTTTTTTACCCCTTTCAGAACGCGCTCCTCGCGCCACAAAGCCACCTCTAGACGCGTGACCAATGAGCAGCGAGCTAAAACATATCGCAAATGTCAAAAATAATATAACGGGGTTAATATATATCGCGCACATGTGACATGTTTGTCATGAGGCGCCAAAAATAATTAAAAAGGGAATGCAACACGAGGACTTCCCAGGAGGTCACCCATCCTAGTACTACCCTCGCCCAAGCTGGGATCCGGTGCTTTAGTGCTGGTATGATCGCATCCAACATGTTACCCCCGCCTTCGTCCCTTATGCTTGCCACTCCCAGGTCCACTACAAAGATGATTGTCATTCTTACTACCATTACAACCGTTGCCTAATAATGGATAATGCCCTATATATACTACTTACCCCCCCCTCAAACACGGAGACGAGTTTACCGCGGTTTCACCCCTCCCTCTATACCCCAGCAACACGTATTTTTTACCACTTTCAGAACGCGCTCCTCGCGCCACAAAGCCGCCTCTAGACGCGTGACCAATGAGCAGCGAGCTAAAACATATCGCAAATGTCAAAAATAATATAACGGGGTTAATATATATCGCGCACATGTGATATATTTGTCATGAGGCGCAAAAAATAATTAAAAAGGGAATGCAACACGAGGACTTCCCAGGAGGTCACCCATCCTAGTACTACTCTCGCCCAAGCACGCGTAACTTCGGAGTTCTGATGGGATCCGGTGCTTTAGTGCTGGTATGATCGCATCCAACATGTTACCCCCGCCTTCGTCCCTTATGCTTGCCACTCCCAGGTCCACTGCAAAGATGATTGTCATTCTTACTACCATTACAACCGTTGCCTAATAATGGATAATGCCCTATATATACTACTTACTCCCCCCCCTCAAACACGGAGACGAGTTTACCACGGTTTCCACCCCTCCCTCTATACCGCAGCAACACGTATTTTTTTACCCCTTTCAGAACGGGCTCCTCGCGCCACAAAGCCGCCTCTAGACGCGTGACCAATGAGCAGCGAGCTAAAACATATCGCAAATGTCAAAAATAATATAACGGGGTTAATATATATCGCGCACATGTGATATGTTTGTCATGAGGCACAAAAAATAATTAAAAAGGGAATGCAACACGAGGACTACCCAGGAGGTCACCCATCCTAGTACTACTCTCGCCCAAGCACGCTTAACTTTGAAGTTCTGATGGGATCCCGTGCTTTAGTGCTGGTATGATCGCATCCAACATGTTACCCCCGCCTTCGTCCCTTATGCTTGCCACTCCCAGGTCCACTACAAAGATGATTGTCATTCTTACTACCATTACAACCGTTGCCTAATAATGGATAATGCCCTATATATACTACTTACTCCCCCCCTCAAACACAGAGACGAGTTTACCACGGTTTCCACCCCTCCCTCTATACCGCAGCAACACGTATTTTTTTTACCCCTTTCAGAACGCGCTCCTCGCGCCACAAAGCCGCCTCTAGACGCGTGACCAATGAGCAGCGAGCTAAAACATATCGCAAATGTCAAAAATAATATAACGGGGTTAATATATATCGCGCACATGTGATATGTTTGTCATGAGGCGCAAAAAATAATTAAAAAGGGAATGCAGCACGAGGACTTCCCAGGAGGTCACCCATCCAAGTACTACCCTCGCCCAAGCACGCTGAACTTCGGAGTTCTGATGGGATCCGGTGCTTTAGTGCTGGTATGATCGCATCCAACATGTTACCCCCGCCTTCGTCCCTTATGCTTGCCACTCCCAGGTCCACTGCAAAGATGATTGTCATTCTTACTACCATTACAACCGTTGCCTAATAATGGATAATGCCCTATATATACTACTTACTCCCCCCCCCCTCAAACACGGAGACGAGTTTACCACGGTTTCCACCCCTCCCTCTATACCGCAGCAACACGTATTTTTTTACCCCTTTCAGAACGCGCTCCTCGCGCCAGAAAGCCGCCTCTAGACGCGTGACCAATGAGCAGCGAGCTAAAACATATCGCAAAAGTCAAAAATAATATAACGGGGTTAATAT
>NC_057808.1:71362263-71362797 GCF_018294505.1 Triticum aestivum | reverse complement strand
GAGTTTACCACGGTTTCCACCCCTCCCTCAATATCGCAGCAACACGTATTTTTTTACCCCTTTCAGAACGCGCTCCTCACACCACAAAGCTGCCTCTAGACGCGTGACCAATGAGCAGCGAGCTAAAACATATCGCAAAAGTCAAAAATAATATAACGGGGTTAATATATATCGCGCACATGTGATATGTTTGTCATGAGGCGCAAAAAATAATTAAAAAGGGAATGCAACACGAGGACTTCCCAGGAGGTCACCGATCCTAGTACTACTCTCGCCAAGCACGCTTAACTTCGGAGTTCTGATGGGATCCGGTGCTTTAGTGCTGGTATGATCGCATCCAACATGTTACCCCCGCCTTCGTCCCTTATGCTTGCCACTCCCAGGTCCACTACAAAGATGATTGTCATTCTTACTACCATTACAACCGTTGCCTAATAATGGATAATGCCCTATATATACTACTTACTCCCCCCCCCCTCAAACACGGAGACGAGTTTACCACGGTTTCCACCCCTCCCTCTATACCGCAGCAAC
>NC_057808.1:71357271-71362210 GCF_018294505.1 Triticum aestivum | reverse complement strand
CCTAATAATGGATAATGCCCTATATATACTACTTACTCCCCCCCCCCCTCAAACACGGAGACGAGTTTACCACGGTTTCCACCCGTCCCTCTATACCACAGCAACACGTATTTTTTTACCCCTTTCAGAACGCGCTCCTCGCGCCACAAAGCCGCCTCTAGACGCGTGACCAATGAGCAGCGAGCTAAAACATATCGCAAATGTCAAAAATAATATAACGGGGTTAATATATATCGCGCACATGTGATATGTTTGTCATGAGGCGGAAAAAATAATTAAAAAGGGAATGCAACACGAGGACTTCCCAGGAGGTCACCCATCCTAGTACTACCCTCGCCCAAGCACGCTGAACTTCGGAGTTCTGATGGGATCCGGTGCTTTAGTGCTGGTATGATCGCATCCAACATGTTACCCCCGCCTTCGTCCCCTATGCTTGCCACTCCCAGGTCCACTGCAAAGATGATTGTCATTCTTACTACCATTACAACCGTTGCCTAATAATGGATAATGCCCTATATATACTACTTACTCCCCCCCCCTCAAACACGGAGAAGAGTTTACCGCGGTTTCCACCCCTCCCTCTATACCGCAGCAACACGTATTTTTTACCCCTTTCAGAACTCGCTCCTCGCACCACAAAGCCGCCTCTAGACGCGTGACCAATGAGCAGCGAGCTAAAACATATCGAAAAAGTCAAAAATAATATAACGGGGTTAATATATATCGCGCACATGTGATATGTTTGTCATGAGGCGCAAAAAATAATTAAAAAGGGAATGCAACACGAGGACTTCCCAGGAGGTCACTGATCCTAGTACTACTCTCGCCCAAGCACGCTTAACTTCGGAGTTCTGATGGGATCCGGTGCTTTAGTGCTGGTATGATCGCATCCAACATGTTACCCCCGCCTTCGTCCCTTATGCTTGCCACTCCCTGGTCCACTACAAAGATGATTGTCATTCTTACTACCATTACAACCGTTGCCTAATAATGGATAATGCCCTATATATACTACTTACTCCCCCCCCCAAACACGGAGACGAGTTTACCACGGTTTCCACCCCTCCCTCTATACCGCAGCAACACGTATTTTTTTACCCCTTTCAGAACGCGCTCCTCGCGCCACAAAGCCGCCTCTAGACGCGTGACCAATGAGCAGCGAGCTAAAACATATCGCAAATATCAAAAATAATATAACGGGGTTAATATATATCGCGCACATGTGATATGTTTGTCATGAGGCGCCAAAAATAATTAAAAAGGGAATGCAACACGAGGACTTCTCAGGAGGTCACCCATCCTAGTACTACCCTCGCCCAAGCACGCTTAACTTCGGAGTTCTGATGGGATCCGATGCTTTAGTGCTGGTATGATCGCATCCAACATGTTACCCCCGCCTTCGTCCCTTATGCTTGCCACTCCCAGGTCCACTGCAAAGATGATTGTCATTCTTACTACCATTACAACCGTTGCCTAATAATGGATAATGCCCTATATATACTACTTACCCCCCCCCTCAAACACGGAGACGAGTTTACCATGGTTTCCACCCCTCCCTCTATACCCCAGCAACACGTATTTTTTTTACCCCTTTCAGAACGCGCTCCTCGCGCCACAAAGCCGCCTCTAGACGCGTGACCAATGAGCAGCGAGCTAAAACATATCGCAAATGTCAAAAATAATATAACGGGGTTAATATATATCGCGCACATGTGATATGTTTGTCATGAGGCGGAAAAAATAATTAAAAAGGGAATGCAACACGAGGACTTCCCAGGAGGTCACCCATCCTAGTACTACTCTCGCCCAAGCACGCTTAACTTCGGAGTTCTGATGGGATCCGATGCTTTAGTGCTGGTATGATCGCATCCAACATGTTAACCCCGCCTTCGTCCCTTATGCTTGCCACTCCCAGGTCCACTGCAAAGATGATTGTCATTCTTACTACCATTACAACCGTTGCCTAATAATGGATAATGCCCTATATATACTACTTACTCCCCCCCTCAAACACGGAGACGAGTTTACCACGGTTTCCACCCCTCCCTCTATACCGCAGCAACACGTATTTTTTTACCCCTTTCAGAACGCGCTCCTCGCACCACAAAGCCGCCTCTAGACGCGTGACCAATGAGCAGCGAGCTAAAACATATCGCAAATGTCAAAAATAATATAACGGGGTTAATATATATCGCGCACATGTGATATGTTTGTCATGAGGCGCAAAAACTAATTAAAAAGGGAATGCAACACAAGGACTTCCCAAGAGGTCACCCATCCTAGTACTACTCTCGCCCAAGCACGCTTAACTTCGAAGTTCTGATGGAATCCGATGCTTTAGTGCTGGTATGATCGCATCCAACATGTTACCCCCGCCTTCGTCCCTTATGCTTGCCACTCCCAGGTCCACTTCAAAGATGATTGTCATTCTTACTACCATTACAACCGTTGCCTAATAATGGATAATGCCCTATATATACTACTTACCCCCCCCCCTCAAACACGGAGACGAGTTTACCACGGTTTCCACCCCTCCCTCTATACCGCAGCAACACGTATTTTTTTACCCCTTTCAGAACGCGCTCCTCGCGCCACAAAGCCGCCTCTAGACGCGCGACCAATGAGCAGCGAGCTAAAACATATCGCAAATGTCAAAAATAATATAACGGGGTTAATATATATCGCGCACATGTGATATGTTTGTCATGAGGCGCAAAAAATAATTAAAAAGGGAATGCAACACGAGGACTTCCCAGGAGGTCACCGATCCTAGTACTACTCTCGCCCAAGCACGCTTAACTTCGGAGTTCTGATGGGATCCGGTGCTTTAGTGCTGGTATGATCGCATCCAACATGTTACCCCCGCCTTCGTCCCTTATGCTTGCCACTCCCAGGTCCACTCCAAAGATGATTGTCATTCTTACTACCATTACAACCGTTGCCTAATGATGAATAATGCCCTATATATACTACTTACTCCCCCCCCTCAAACACGGAGACGAGTTTACCACGGTTTCCACCCCTCCCTCTATACCGCAGCAACACGTATTTTTTTACCCCTTTCAGAACGCGCTCCTCGCGCCACAAAGCCGCCTCTAGACGCGTGACCAATGAGCACCGAGCTAAAACATATCGCAAATGTCAAAAATAATATAACGGGGTTAATATATATCGCGCACATGTGATATGTTTGTCATGAGGCGCAAAAACTAATTAAAAAGGGAATGCAACACAAGGACTTCCCAGGAGGTCACCCATCCTAGTACTACTCTCGCCCAAGCACGATTAACTTCGGAGTTCTGATGGAATCCGATGCTTTAGTGCTGGTATGATCGCATCCAACATGTTACCCCCGCCTTCGTCCCTTATGCTTGCCACTCCCAGGTCCACTGCAAAGATGATTGTCATTCTTACTACCATTACAACCGTTGCCTAATAATGGATAATGCCCTATATATACTACTTACTCCCCCCCCCTCAAACACGGAGACGAGTTTACCACGGTTTCCACCCCTCCCTCTATACCGCAGCAACACGTATTTTTTTACCCCTTTCAGAACGCGCTCCTCGCGCCACAAAGCCGCCTCTAGACGCGCGACCAATGAGCAGCGAGCTAAAACATATCACAAATGTCAAAAATAATATAACGGGGTTAATATATATCGCGCACATGTGATATGTTTGTCATGAGGCGCCAAAAATAATTAAAAAGGGAATGCAACACGAGGACTTCCCAGGAGGTCACCCATCCAAGTACTACTCTCGCCGAAGCACGCTTAACTTCGGAGTTCTGATGTGATTCAGTGCTTTAGTGCTAGTATGATCGCATCCAACATGTTACCCCCGCCTTCGTCCCTTATGCTTGCCACTCCCAGGTCCACTGCAAAGATGATTGTCATTCTTACTACCATTACAACCGTTGCCTAATAATGGATAATGCCCTATATATACTACTTACTCCCCCCCCCCTCAAACACGGAGACGAGTTTACCACGGTTTCCACCCCTCCCTCTATACCGCAGCAACACGTATTTTTTTACCCCTTTCCGAACGTGCTCCTCGCGCCACAAAGCCGCCTCTAGACGCGTGACCAATGAGCAGCGAGCTAAAAAATATCGCGAATGTCAAAAATAATATAACGGGGTTAATATATATCGCGCACATGTGATATGTTTGTCATGAGGCGCAAAAAATAATTAAAAAGGGAATGCAACACGAGGACTTCCCAGGAGGTCACCCATCCTAGTACTACCCTCGCCCAAGCACGCTTAACTTCGAAGTTCTGATGGGATCCGGTGATTTAGTGCTGGTATGATCGCATCCAACATGTTACCCCCGCCTTCGTCCATTATGCTTGCCACTCCCAGGTCCACTGCAAAGATGATTGTCATTCTTACTACCATTACAACCGTTGCCTAATAATGGATAATGCCCTATATATACTACTTACTCCCCCCCCCTCAAACACGGAGACGAGTTTACCACGGTTTCCACCCCTCCCTCTATACCGCAGCAACACGTATTTTTTTACCCCTTTCAGAACGCGCTCCTCGCGCCACAAAGCCGCCTCTAGACGCGTGACCAATGAGCAGCGAGCTAAAACATATCGCGAATGTCAAAAATAATATAACGGGGTTAATATATATCGCGCACATGTGATATGTTTGTCATGAGGCGCAAAAAATAATTAAAAAGGGAATGCAACACGAGGACTTCCCAGGAGGTCACCCATCCTAGTACTACCCTCGCCCAAGCACGATTAACTTCGAAGTTCTGATGGGATCCGGTGATTTAGTGCTGGTATGATCGCATCCAACATGTTACCCCCGCCTTCGTCCCTTATGCTTGCCACTCCCAGGTCCACTACAAAGATGATTGTCATTCTTACTACCATTACAACCGTTGCCTAATAATGGATAATGCCCTATATATACTACTT
>NC_057808.1:71355220-71357183 GCF_018294505.1 Triticum aestivum | reverse complement strand
CCCCCCCTCAAACACGGAGACGAGTTTACCACGGTTTCCACCCCTCCCTCTATACCGCAGCAACACGTATTTTTTTACCCCTTTCAGAACGCGCTCCTCGCGCCACAAAGCCGCCTCTAGACGCGTGACCAATGAGCAGCGAGCTAAAACATATCGCGAATGTCAAAAATAATATAACGGGGTTAATATATATCGCGCACATGTGATATGTTTGTCATGAGGCGCAAAAAATAATTAAAAAGGGAATGCAACACGAGGACTTCCCAGGAGGTCACCCATCCTAGTACTACCCTCGCCCAAGCACGCTTAACTTCGAAGTTCTGATGGGATCCGGTGATTTAGTGCTGGTATGATCGCATCCAACATGTTACCCCCGCCTTCGTCCCTTATGCTTGCCACTCCCAGGTCCACTGCAAAGATGATTGTCATTCTTACTACCATTACAACCGTTGCCTAATAATGGATAATGCCCTATATATACTACTTACCCCCCCCCCTCAAACACGGAGACGAGTTTACCACGGTTTCCACCCCTCCCTCTATACCCCAGCAACACGTATTTTTTTACCCCTTTCAGAACGCGCTCCTCGCGCCACAAAGCCGCCTCTAGACGCGTGACCAATGAGCAGCGAGCTAAAACATATCGCAAATGTCAAAAATAATATAACGGGGTTAATATATATCGCGCACATGTGATATGTTTGTCATGAGGCGCAAAAAATAATTAAAAAGGGAATGCAACACGAGGACTTCCCAGGAGGTCACCCATCCTAGTACTACCCTCGCCCAAGCACGCTTAACTTCGAAGTTCTGATGGGATCCGGTGCTTTAGTGCTGGTATGATCGCATCCAACATGTTACCCCCGCCTTCGTCCCTTATGCTTGCCACTCCCAGGTCCACTGCAAAGATGATTGTCATTCTTACTACCATTACAACCGTTCCCTAATAATGGATAATGCCCTATATATACTACTTACTCCCCCCCCCCTCAAACACGGAGACGAGTTTACCACGGTTTCCACCCCTCCCTCTATACCGCAGCAACACGTATTTTTTTACCCCTTTCAGAACGCGCTCCTCGCACCACAAAGCCGCCTCTAGACGCGTGACCAATGAGCAGCGAGCTAAAACATATCGCAAAAGTCAAAAATAATATAACGGGGTTAATATATATAGCGCACATGTGATATGTTTGTCATGAGGCGCAAAAAATAATTAAAAAGGGAATGCAACACGAGGACTTCCCAGGAGGTCACCGATCCTAGTACTACTCTCGCCCAAGCACGCTTAAGTTCGGAGTTCTGATGGGATCCGGTGCTTTAGTGCTGGTATGATCGCATCCAACATGTTACCCCCGCCTTCGTCCCTTATGCTTGCCACTCCCAGGTCCACTACAAAGATGATTGTCATTCTTACTACCATTACAACCGTTGCCTAATAATGGATAATGCCCTATATATACTACTTACTCCCCCCCCCCTCAAACACGGAGACGAGTTTACCACGGTTTCCACCCCTCCCTCTATACCGCAGCAACACGTATTTTTTTACCCCTTTCAGAACGCGCTCCTCGCGCCACAAAGCCGCCTCTAGACGCGTGACCAATGAGCAGCGAGCTAAAACATATCGCAAATGTCAAAAATAATATAACGGGGTTAATATATATCGCACACATGTGATATGTTTGTCATGAGGCGCAAAAAATAATTAAAAAGGGAATGCAACACGAGGACTTCCCAGGAGGTCACCCATCCTAGTACTACCCTCGCCCAAGCACGCTTAACTTCGAAGTTCTGATGGGATCCGGTGCTTTAGTGCTGGTATGATCGCATCCAACATATTACCCCCGCCTTCGTCCCTTATGCTTGCCACTCCCAGGTCCACTGCAAAGATGATTGTCATTCTTACTACCATTCCAACCGTTGCCTAATAATGGATAATGCCCTATATATACTACTTACT
>NC_057808.1:71354264-71354968 GCF_018294505.1 Triticum aestivum | reverse complement strand
CCCCCCCCCTCAAACACGGAGACGAGTTTACCACGGTTTCCACCCCTCCCTCTATACCCCAGCAACACGTATTTTTTTACCCCTTTCAGAACGCGCTCCTCGCGCCACAAAGCCGCCTCTAGACGCGTGACCAATGAGCAGCGAGCTAAAACATATCGCAAATGTCAAAAATAATATAACGGGGTTAATATATATCGCGCACATGTGATATGTTTGTCATGAGGCGCAAAAAATAATCAAAAAGGGAATGCAACACGAGGACTTCCCAGGAGGTCACCCATCCTAGTACTACCCTCGGCCAAGCACGCTTAACTTCGGAGTTCTGATGGGATCCGGTGCTTTAGTGCTGGTATGATCGCATCCAACATGTTACCCCCGCCTTCGTCCCTTATGCTTGCCACTCCCAGGTCCACTGCAAAGATGATTGTCATTCTTACTACCATTACAACCGTTACCTAATAATGGATAATGCCCTATATATACTACTTACTCCCCCCCCCCCTCAAACACGGAGACGAGTTTACCACGGTTTCCACCCCTCCCTCAATATCGCAGCAACACGTATTTTTTTACCCCTTTCAGAACGCGCTCCTCACACCACAAAGCTGCCTCTAGACGCGTGACCAATGAGCAGCGAGCTAAAACATATCGCAAAAGTCAAAAATAATATAACGGGGTTAATATATATCGCGCACATGTGATAT
>NC_057808.1:71350034-71352795 GCF_018294505.1 Triticum aestivum | reverse complement strand
CCCCCCCCCTCAAACACGGAGACGAGTTTACCACGGTTTCCACCCCTCCCTCTATACCGCAGCAACCCGTATTTTTTTACCCCTTTCAGAACGCGCTCCTCGCGCCACAAAGCCGCCTCTAGACACGTGACCAATGAGCAGCGAGCTAAAACATATCGCAAATGTCAAAAATAATATAACGGGGTTAATATATATCGCGCACATGTGATATGTTTGTCATGAGGCGCCAAAAATAATTAAAAAGGGAATGCAACACAAGGACTTCCCAGGAGGTCACCCATCCTAGTACTACTCTCGCCCAAGCACGCTTAACTTCGGAGTTCTGATGGGATCCGATGCTTTAGTGCTGGTATGATCGCATCCAACATGTTACCCCCGCCTTCGTCCCTTATGCTTGCCACTCCCAGGTCCACTGCAAAGATGATTGTCATTCTTACTACCATTACAACCGTTGCCTAATAATGGATAATGCCCTATATATACTACTTACTCCCCCCTCAAACACGGAGACGAGTTTACCACGGTTTCCACCCCTCCCTCTATACCGCAGCAACACGTATTTTTTACCCCTTTCAGAACGCGCTCCTCGCGCCACAAAGCCGCCTCTAGACCCGTGACCAATGAGCAGCGAGCTAAAACATATCGCAAATGTCAAAAATAATATAACGGGGTTAATATATATCGCGCACATGTGATATGTTTGTCATGAGGCGCCAAAAATAATTAAAAAGGGAATGCAACACGAGGACTTCCCAGGAGGTCACCCATCCTAGTACTACCCTCGCCCAAGCACGCTTAACTTCGGAGTTCTGATGGGATCCGATGCTTTAGTGCTGGTATGATCGCATCCAACATGTTACCCCCGCCTTCGTACCTTATGCTTGCCACTCCCAGGTCCACTGCAAAGATGATTGTCATTCTTACTACCATTACAACCGTTGCCTAATAATGGATAATGCCCTATATATACTACTTACTCCCCCCTCAAACACGGAGACGAGTTTACCACGGTTTCCACCCCTCCCTCTATACCGCAGCAACACGTATTTTTTTACCCCTTTCAGAACGCGCTCCTCGCGCCACAAAGCCGCCTCTAGACGCGTGACCAATGAGCAGCGAGCTAAAACATATCGCAAATGTCAAAAATAATATAACGGGGTTAATATATATCGCGCACATGTGATATGTTTGTCATGAGGCGCCAAAAATAATTAAAAAGGGAATGCAACACAAGGACTTCCCAGGAGGTCACCCATCCTAGTACTACCCTCGCCCAAGCACGCTTAACTTCGGGGTTCTGATGGGATCCGATGCTTTAGTGCTGGTATGATCGCATCCAACATGTTACCCCCGCCTTCGTCCCTTATGCTTGCCACTCCCAGGTCCACTACAAAGATGATTGTCATTCTTACTACCATTACAACCGTTGCCTAATAATGGATAATGCCCTATATATACTACTTACTCCCCCCTCAAACACGGAGACGAGTTTACCACGGTTTCCACCCCTCCCTCTATACCGCAGCAACACGTATTTTTTTACCCCTTTCAGAATGCGCTCCTCGCGCCACAAAGTCGCCTCTAGACGCGTGACCAATGAGCAGCGAGCTAAAACATATCGCAAATGTCAAAAATAATATAACGGGGTTAATATATATCGCGCACATGTGATATGTTTGTCATGAGGCGCCAAAAATAATTAAAAAGGGAATGCAACACGAGGACTTCCCAGGAGGTCACCCATCCTAGTACTACCCTCGCCCAAGCACGCTTAACTTCGGGGTTCTGATGGGATCCGATGCTTTAGTGCTGGTATGATCGCATCCAACATGTTACCCCCGCCTTCGTCCCTTATGCTTGCCACTCCCAGGTCCACTGCAAAGATGATTGTCATTCTTACTACCATTACAACAGTTGCCTAATAATGGATAATGCCCTATATATACTACTTACCCCCCCCCCCCTCAAACACGGAGACGAGTTTACCACGGTTTCCACCCCTCCCTCTATACCCCAGCAACACGTATTTTTTTACCCCTTTCAGAACGCGCTCCTCGCGCCACAAAGCCGCCTCTAGACGCGTGACCAATGAGCAGCGAGCTAAAACATATCGCAAATGTCAAAAATAATATAACGGGGTTAATATATATTGCGCACATGTGATATGTTTGTCATGAGGCGCAAAAAATAATTAAAAAGGGAATGCAACACGAGGACTTCCCAGGAGGTCACCCATCCAAGTACTACTCTCGCCCAAGCACGCTTAACTTCGGAGTTCTGATGGGATCCGGTGCTTTAGTGCCGGTATGATCGCATCCAACATGTTACCCCCGCCTTCGTCCCTTATGCTTGCCACTCCCAGGTCCACTGCAAAGATGATTGTCATTCTTACTACCATTACAACCGTTGCCTAATAATGGATAATGCCCTATATATACTACTTACTCCCCCCTCAAACACGGAGACGAGTTTACCACGGTTTCCACCCCTCCCTCTATACCGCAGCAACACGTATTTTTTTACCCCTTTCAGAACGCGCTCCTCGCGCCACAAAGCCGCCTCTAGACGCGTGACCAATGAGCAGCGAGCTAAAACATATCGCAAATGTCAAAAATAATATAACGGGGTTAATATATATCGCGCACATGTGATATGTTTGTCATGAGGCGCCAAAAATAATTAAAAAGGGAATGCAACACAAGGACTTCCCAGGAGGTCACCCATCCTAGTACTACCCTCGCCCAAGCACGCTTAACTTCGG
>NC_057808.1:71327434-71349016 GCF_018294505.1 Triticum aestivum | reverse complement strand
GTTTACCACGGTTTCCACCCCTCCCTCTATACCGCAGCAACACGTATTTTTTTACCCCTTTCAGAACGCGCTCCTCGCGCCACAAAGCCGCCTCTAGACGCGTGACGAATGAGCAGCGAGCTAAAACATATCGCGAATGTCAAAAATAATATAACGGGGTTAATATATATCGCGCACATGTGATATGTTTGTCATGAGGCGCAAAAAATAATTAAAAAGGGAATGCAACACGAGGACTTCCCAGGAGGTCACCCATCCTAGTACTACCCTCGCCCAAGCACCCTTATCTTCGGAGTTCTGATGGGATCCGGTGCTTTAGTGCTGGTATGATCGCATCCAACATGTTACCCCCGCCTTCGTCCCTTATGCTTGCCACTCCCAGGTCCACTGCAAAGATGATTGTCATTCTTACTACCATTACAACCGTTGCCTAATAATGGATAATGCCCTATATATACTACTTACCCCCCCCCCTCAAACACGGAGACGAGTTTACCACGGTTTCCACCCCTCCCTCTATACCCCAGCAACACGTATTTTTTTACCCCTTTCAGAACGCGCTCCTCGCGCCACAAAGCCGCCTCTAGACGCGTGACCAATGAGCAGCGAGCTAAAACATATCGCAAATGTCAAAAATAATATAACGGGGTTAATATATATTGCGCACATGTGATATGTTTGTCATGAGGCGCAAAAAATAATTAAAAAGGGAATGCAACACGAGGACTTCCCAGGAGGTCACCCATCCAAGTACTACTCTCGCCCAAGCACACTTAACTTCGGAGTTCTGATGGGATCCGGTGCTTTAGTGCTGGTATGATCGCATCCAACATGTTACACCCGCCTTCGTCCCTTATGCTTGCAACTCCCAGGTCCACTGCAAAGATGATTGTCATTCTTACTACCATTACAACCGTTGCCTAATAATGGATAATGCCCTATATATACTACTTACTCCCCCCCTCAAACACGGAGACGAGTTTACCACGGTTTCCACCCCTCCCTCTATACCGCAGCAACACGTATTTTTTTACCCCTTTCAGAACGCGCTCCTCGCGCCACAAAGCCGCCTCTAGACGCGTGACCAATGAGCAGCGAGCTAAAACATATCGCGAATGTCAAAAATAATATAACGGGGTTAATATATATCGCGCACATGTGATATGTTTGTCATGAGGCGCAAAAAATAATTAAAAAGGGAATGCAACACGAGGACTTCCCAGGAGGTCACCCATCCTAGTACTACCCTCGCCCAAGCACCCTTAACTTCGGAGTTCTGATGGGATCCGGTGCTTTAGTGCTGGTATGATCGCATCCAACATGTTACCCCCGCCTTCGTCCCTTATGCTTGCCACTCCCAGGTCCACTGCAAAGATGATTGTCATTCTTACTACCATTACAACCGTTGCCTAATAATGGATAATGCCCTATATATACTACTTACCCCCCCCCTCAAACACGGAGACGAGTTTACCACGGTTTCCACCCCTCCCTCTATACCCCAGCAACACGTATTTTTTTACCCCTTTCAGAACGCGCTCCTTGCGCCACAAAGCCGCCTCTAGACGCGTGACCAATGAGCAGCGAGCTAAAACATATCGCAAATGTCAAAAATAATATAACGGGGTTAATATATATCGCGCACATGTGATATGTTTGTCATGAGGCGCCAAAAATAATTAAAAAGGGAATGCAACACGAGGACTTCCCAGGAGGTCACCCATCCTAGTACTACCCTCGCCCAAGCACGCTTAACTTCGGGGTTCTGATGGGATCCGATGCTTTAGTGCTGGTATGATCGCATCCAACATGTTACCCCCGCCTTCGTCCCTTATGCTTGCCACTCCCAGGTCCACTGCAAAGATGATTGTCATTCTTACTACCATTACAACCGTTGCCTAATAATGGATAATGCCCTATATATACTACTTACCCCCCCCCTCAAACACGGAGATGAGTTTACCACGGTTTCCACCCCTCCCTCTATACCCCAGCAACACGTATTTTTTTACCCCTTTCAGAACGCGCTCCTCGCGCCACAAAGCCGCCTCTAGACGCGTGACCAATGAGCAGCGAGCTAAAACATATCGCAAATGTCAAAAATAATATAACGGGGTTAATATATATTGCGCACATGTGATATGTTTGTCATGAGGCGCAAAAAATAATTAAAAAGGGAATGCAACACGAGGACTTCCCAGGAGGTCACCCATCCAAGTACTACTCTCGCCCAAGCACGCTTAACTTCGGAGTTCTGATGGGATCCGGTGCTTTAGTGCTGGTATGATCGCATCCAACATGTTACCCCCGCCTTCGTCCCTTATGCTTGCCACTCCCAGGTCCACTGCAAAGATGATTGTCATTCTTACTACCATTACAACCGTTGCCTAATAATGGATAATGCCCTATATATACTACTTACTCCCCCCTCAAACACGGAGACGAGTTTACCACGGTTTCCACCCCTCCCTGTATACCGCAGCAACACGTATTTTTTTACCCCTTTCAGAACGCGCTCCTCGCGCCACAAAGCCGCCTCTAGACGCGTGACCAATGAGCAGCGAGCTAAAACATATCGCAAATGTCAAAAATAATATAACGGGGTTAATATATATCGCGCACATGTGATATGTTTGTCATGAGGCGCAAAAAATAATTAAAAAGGGAATGCAACACGAGGACTTCCCAGGAGGTCACCCATCCTAGTACTACCCTCGCCCAAGCACCCTTAATTTCGGAGTTCTGATGGGATCTGGTGCTTTAGTGCTGGTATGATCGCATCCAACATGTTACCCCCGCCTTCGTCCCTTATGCTTGCCACTCCCAGGTCCACTGCAAAGATGATTGTCATTCTTACTACCATTACAACCGTTGCCTAATAATGGATAATGCCCTATATATACTACTTACCCCCCCCCCTCAAACACGGAGACGAGTTTACCACGGTTTCCACCCCTCCCTCTATACCCCAGCAACACGTATTTTTTTACCCCTTTCAGAACGCGCTCCTCGCGCCACAAAGCCGCCTCTAGACGCGTGACCAATGAGCAGCGAGCTAAAACATATCGCAAATGTCAAAAATAATATAACGGGGTTAATATATATTGCGCACATGTGATATGTTTGTCATGAGGCGCAAAAAATAATTAAAAAGGGAATGCAACACGAGGACTTCCCAGGAGGTCACCCATCCAAGTACTACTCTCGCCCAAGCACGCTTAACTTCGGAGTTCTGATGGGATCCGGTGCTTTAGTGCTGGTATGAAAGCATCCAACATGTTACCCCCGCCTTCGTCCCTTATGCTTGCCACTCCCAGGTCCACTGCAAAGATGATTGTCATTCTTACTACCATTACAACTGTTGCCTAATAATGGATAATGCCCTATATATACTACTTACTCCCCCCCTCAAACACGGAGACGAGTTTACCACGGTTTCCACCCCTCCCTGTATACCGCAGCAACACGTATTTTTTTACCCCTTTCAGAACGCGCTCCTCGCGCCACAAAGCCGCCTCTAGACGTGTGACCAATGAGCAGCGAGCTAAAACATATCGCAAATGTCAAAAATAATATAACGGGGTTAATATATATCGCGCACATGTGATATGTTTGTCATGAGGCGCAAAAAATAATTAAAAAGGGAATGCAACCCGAGGACTTCCCAGGAGGTCACCCATCCTAGTACTACCCTCGCCCAAGCACCCTTAACTTCGGAGTTCTGATGGGATCCGGTGCTTTAGTGCTGGTATGATCGCATCCAACATGTTACCCCCGCCTTCGTCCCTTATGCTTGCCACTCCCAGGTCCACTGCAAAGATGATTGTCATTCTTACTACCATTACAACCGTTGCCTAATAATGGATAATGCCCTATATATACTACTTACCCCCCCCCCTCAAACACGGAGACGAGTTTACCACGGTTTCCACCCCTCCCTCTATACCCCAGCAACACGTATTTTTTTACCCCTTTCAGAACGCGCTCCTCGCGCCACAAAGCCACCTCGAGACGCGTGACCAATGAGCAGCGAGCTAAAACATATCGCAAATCTCAAAAATAATATAACGGGGTTAATATATATTGCGCACATGTGATATGTTTGTCATGAGGCGCAAAAAATAATTAAAAAGGGAATGCAACACGAGGACTTCCCAGGAGGTCACCCATCCAAGTACTACTCTCGCCCAAGCACGCTTAACTTCGGAGTTCTGATGGGATCCGGTGCTTTAGTGCTGGTATGAAAGCATCCAACATCTTACCCCCGCCTTCGTCCCTTATGCTTGCCACTCCCAGGTCCACTGCAAAGATGATTGTCATTCTTACTACCATTACAACTGTTGCCTAATAATGGATAATGCCCTATATATACTACTTACTCCCCCCCTCAAACACGGAGACGAGTTTACCACGCTTTCCACCCCTCCCTGTATACCGCAGCAACACGTATTTTTTTACCCCTTTCAGAACGCGCTCCTCGCGCCACAAAGCCGCCTCTAGACGCGTGACCAATGAGCAGCGAGCTAAAACATATCGCAAATGTCAAAAATAATATAACAGGGTTAATATATATCGCGCACATGTGATATGTTTGTCATGAGGCGCAAAAAATAATTAAAAAGGGAATGCAACACGAGGACTTCCCAGGAGGTCACCCATCCTAGTACTACCCTCGCCCAAGCACCCTTAACTTCGGAGTTCTGATGGGATCCGGTGCTTTAGTGCTGGTATGATCGCATCCAACATGTTACCCCCGCCTTCGTCCCTTATGCTTGCCACTCCCAGGTCCACTGCAAAGATGATTGTCATTCTTACTACCATTACAACCGTTGCCTAATAATGGATAATGCCCTATATATACTACTTACCCCCCCCCCTCAAACACGGAGACGAGTTTACCACGGTTTCCACCCCTCCCTCTATACCGCAGCAACACGTATTTTTTTACCCCTTTCAGAACGCGCTCCTCGCGCCACACAGCCTCCTCTAGATGCGTGACCAATGAGCAGCGAGCTAAAACATATCGCAAATGTCAAAAATAATATAACGGGGTTAATATATATTGCGCACATGTGATATGTTTGTCATGAGGCGCAAAAAATAATTAAAAAGGGAATGCAACACAAGGACTTCCCAGGAGGTCACCCATCCAAGTACTACTCTCGCCCAAGCACGCTTAACTTCGGAGTTCTGATGGGATCCGGTGCTTTAGTGCTGGTATGATCGCATCCAACATGTTACCCCCGCCTTCGTCCCTTATGCTTGCCACTCCCAGGTCCACTTCAAAGATGATTGTCATTCTTACTACCATTACAACCGTTGCCTAATAATGGATAATGCCCTATATATACTACTTACTCCCCCCCCCCTCAAACACGGAGACGAGTTTACCACGGTTTCCACCCCTCCCTCTATACCGCAGCAACACGTATTTTTTTACCCCTTCCAGAACGCGCTCCTCGCGCCACAAAGCCGCCTCTAGACGCGTGACCAATGAGCAGCGAGCTAAAACATATCGCAAATGTCAAAAATAATATAACGGGGTTAATATATATTACCCACATGTGATATGTTTGTCATGAGGCGCAAAAAATAATTAAAAAGGGAATGCAACACGAGGACTTCCCAGGAGGTCACCCATCCAAGTACTACCCTCGCCCAAGCACGCTTAACTTCGGAGTTCTGATGGGATCCGGTGCTTTAGTGCTGGTATGATCGCATCCAACATGTTACCCCCGCCTTCGTCCCTTATGCTTGCCACTCCCAGGTCCACTGCAAAGATGATTGTCATTCTTACTACCATTACAACCGTTGCCTAATAATGGATAATGCCCTATATATACTACTTACTCCCCCCCCCTCAAACACGGAGACGAGTTTACCACGGTTTCCACCCCTCCCTCTATACCGCAGCAACACGTATTTTTTTACCCCTTTCAGAACGCGCTCCTCGTGCCACACAGCCTCCTCTAGACGCGTGACCAATGAGCAGCGAGCTAAAACATGTCGCAAATGTCAAAAATAATATAACGGGGTTAATATATATCGCGCACATGTGATATGTTTGTCATGAGGCGCAAAAAATAATTAAAAAGGGAATGCAACACGAGGACTTCCCAGGAGGTCACCCATCCTAGTACTACCCTCGCCCAAGCACGCTTAACTTCGGAGTTCTGATGGGATCCGGTGCTTTAGTGCTGGTATGATCGCATCCAACATGTTACCCCCGCCTTCGTCCCTTATGCTTGCCACTCCCAGGTCCACTGCAAAGATGATTGTCATTCTTACTACCATTACAACCGTTGCCTAATAATGGATAATGCCCTATATATACTACTTACTCCCCCCCTCAAACACGGAGACGAGTTTACCACGGTTTCCACCCCTCCCTCTATACCGCAGCAACACGTATATTTTTACCCCTTTCAGAACGCGCTCCTCGCGCCACAAAGCCGCCTCTAGACGCGTGACCAATGAGCAGCGAGCTAAAACATATCGCAAATGTCAAAAATAATATAACGGGGTTAATATATACCGCGCACATGTGATATGTTTGTCATGAGGCGCCAAAAACAATTAAAAAGGGAATGCAACACGAGGACTTCCGAGGAGGTCACACATCCTAGTACTACCCTCGCCCAAGCACGCTTAACTTCGGAGTTCTGATGGGATCCGGTGCTTTAGTGCTGGTATGATCGCATCCAACATGTTACCCCCGCCTTCGTCCCTTATGCTTGCCACTCCCAGGTCCACTGCAAAGATGATTGTCTATCTTACTACCATTACAACCCTTGCCTAATAATGGATAATGCCCTATATATACTACTTACCCCCCCCCCCTCAAACACGGAGACGAGTTTACCACGGTTTCCACCCCTCCCTCTATACCGCAGCAACACGTATTTTTTTACCCCTTTCAGAACGCGCTCCTCGCGCCAAAAAGCCGCCTCTAGACGCGTGACCAATGAGCAGCGAGCTAAAACATATCGCAAATGTCAAAAATAATATAACGGGGTTAATATATAGCGCGTACATGTGATATGTTTGTCATGAGGCGCAAAAAATAATTAAAAAGGGAATGCAACACGAGGACTTCCCTGGAGGTCACCCATCCTAGTACTATTCTCGCCCAAGCACGCTTAACTTCGGAGTTCTGATGGGATCCGGTGCTTTAGTGCTGGTATGATCGCATCCAACATGTTACCCCCGCCTTCGTCCCTTATGCTTGCCACTCCCAGGTCCACTACAAAGATGATTGTCATTCTTACTACCATTACAACCGTTGCCTAATAATGGATAATGCCCTATATATACTACTTACCCCCCCCCTCAAACACGGAGACGAGTTTACCACGGTTTCCACCCCTCCCTCTATACCCCAGCAACATGTATTTTTTACCCCTTTCAGAACGCGCTCCTCGCGCCACAAAGCCGCCTCTAGACGCGTGACCAATGAGCAGCGAGCTAAAACATATCGCAAATCTCAAAAATAATATAACGGGGTTAATATATATTGCGCACATGTGATATGTTTGTCATGAGGCGCAAAAAATAATTAAAAAGGGAATGCAACACAAGGACTTCCCAAGAGGTCACCCATCCAAGTACTACTCTCGCCCAAGCACGCTTAACTTCGTAGTTCTGATGGGATCCGGTGCTTTAGTGCTGGTTTGATCGCATCCAACATGTTACCCCCGCCTTCGTCCCTTATGCTTGCCACTCCCAGGTCCACTGCAAAGATGATTGTCATTCTTACTACCATTACAACCGTTGCCTAATAATGGATAATGCCCTATATATACTACTTACTCCCCCCCTCAAACACAGAGACGAGTTTACCACGGTTTCCACCCCTCCCTCTATACCGCAGCAACACGTATTTTTTTTACCCCTTTCAGAACGCGCTCCTCGCGCCACAAAGCCGCCTCTAGACGCGTGACCAATGAGCAGCGAGCTAAAACATATCGCAAATGTCAAAAATAATATAACGGGGTTAATATATATCGCGCACATGTGATATGTTTGTCATGAGGCGCAAAAAATAATTAAAAAGGGAATGCAACACGAGGACTTCCCAGGAGGTCACCCATCCAAGTACTACTCTCGCCCAAGCACGCTTAACTTCGGAGTTCTGATGGGATCCGGTGCTTTAGTGCTGGTATGATCGCATCCAACATGTTACCCTCGCCTTCGTCCCTTATGCTTGCCACTCCCAGGTCCACTGCAAAGATGATTGTCATTCTTACTACCATTACAACCGTTGCCTAATAATGGATAATGCCCTATATATACTACTTACTCCCCCCACCTCAAACACGGAGACGAGTTTACCACGGTTTCCACCCCTCCCTCTATACCGCAGCAACACGTATTTTTTTACCCCTTCCAGAACGCGCTCCTCGCGCCACAAAGCCGCCTCTAGACGCGTGACCAATGAGCAGCGAGCTAAAACATATCGCAAATGTCAAAAATAATATAACGGGGTTAATATATATCGCGCACATGTGATATGTTTGTCATGAGGCGCAAAAAATAATTAAAAAGGGAATGCAACACGAGGACTTCCCAGGAGGTCACCCATCCTAGTACTATTCTCGCCCAAGCACGCTTAACTTCGGAGTTCTGATGGGATCCGGTGCTTTAGTGCTGGTATGATCGCATCCAACATGTTACCCCCGCCTTCGTCCCTTATGCTTGCCACTCCCAGGTCCACTACAAAGATGATTGTCATTCTTACTACCATTACAACCGTTGCCTAATAATGGAAAATTCCCTATATATACTACTTACTCCCCCCCTCAAACACGGAGACGAGTTTACCACGGTTTCCACCCCTCCCTCTATACCGCAGCAACACGTATTTTTTTACCCCTTTCAGAACGCGCTCCTCGCGCCACAAAGCCGCCTCTAGACGCGTGACCAATGAGCAGCGAGCTAAAACATATCGCAAATGTCAAAAATAATATAACGGGGTTAATATATACCGCGCACATGTGATATGTTTGTCATGAGGCGCCAAAAATAATTAAAAAGGGAATGCAACACGAGGACTTCCCAGGAGGTCACCAATCCTAGTACTACCCTCGCCCAAGCACGCTTAACTTCGGAGTTCTGATGGGATCCGGTGCTTTAGTGCTGGTATGATCGCATCCAACATGTTACCCCCGCCTTCGTCCCTTATGCTTGCCACTCCCAGGTCCACTGCAAAGATGATTGTCATTCTTACTACCATTACAACCGTTGCCTAATAATGGATAATGCCCTATATATACTACTTACCCCCCCTCAAACACGGAGACGAGTTTACCACGGTTTCCACCCCTCCCTCTATACCGCAGCAACACGTATTTTTTTACCCCTTTCAGAACGCGCTCCTCGCGCCACAAAGCCGCCTCTAGACGCGTGACCAATGAGCAGCGAGCTAAAACATATCGCAAATGTCAAAAATAATATAACGGGGTTAATATATATTGCGCACATGTGATATGTTTGTCATGAGGCGCAAAAAATAATTAAAAAGGGAATGCAACACGAGGACTTCCCAGGAGGTCACCCATCCAAGTACTACTCTCGCCCAAGCACGCTTAACTTCGGAGTTCTGATGGGATCCGGTGCTTTAGTGCTGGTATGATCGCATCCAACATGTTACCCTCGCCTTCGTCCCTTATGCTTGCCACTCCCAGGTCCACTGCAAAGATGATTGTCATTCTTACTACCATTACAACCGTTGCCTAATAATGGATAATGCCCTATATATACTACTTACTCCCCCCACCTCAAACACGGAGACGAGTTTACCACGGTTTCCACCCCTCCCTCTATACCGCAGCAACACGTATTTTTTTACCCCTTCCAGAACGCGCTCCTCGCGCCACAAAGCCGCCTCTAGACGCGTGACCAATGAGCAGCGAGCTAAAACATATCGCAAATGTCAAAAATAATATAACGGGGTTAATATATATCGCGCACATGTGATATGTTTGTCATGAGGCGCAAAAAATAATTAAAAAGGGAATGCAACACGAGGACTTCCCAGGAGGTCACCCATCCTAGTACTATTCTCGCCCAAGCACACTTAACTTCGGAGTTCTGATGGGATCCGGTGCTTTAGTGCTGGTATGATCGCATCCAACATGTTACCCCCGCCTTCGTCCCTTATGCTTGCCACTCCCAGGTCCACTACAAAGATGATTGTCATTCTTACTACCATTACAACCGTTGCCTAATAATGGAAAATTCCCTATATATACTACTTACTCCCCCCCTCAAACACGGAGACGAGTTTACCACGGTTTCCACCCCTCCCTCTATACCGCAGCAACACGTATTTTTTTACCCCTTTCAGAACGCGCTCCTCGCGCCACAAAGCCGCCTCTAGACGCGTGAACAATGAGCAGCGAGCTAAAACATATCGCAAATGTCAAAAATAATATAACGGGGTTAATATATACCGCGCACATGTGATATGTTTGTCATGAGGCGCCAAAAATAATTAAAAAGGGAATGCAACATGAGGACTTCCCAGGGGGTCACCAATCCTAGTACTACCCTCGCCCAAGCACGCTTAACTTCGGAGTTCTGATGGGATCCGGTGCTTTAGTGCTGGTATGATCGCATCCAACATGTTACCCCCGCCTTCGTCCCTTATGCTTGCCACTCCCAGGTCCACTGCAAAGATGATTGTCATTCTTACTACCATTACAACCGTTGCCTAATAATGGATAATGCCCTATATATACTACTTACCCCCCCTCAAACACGGAGACGAGTTTACCACGGTTTCCACCCCTCCCTCTATACCGCAGCAACACGTATTTTTTTACCCCTTTCAGAACGCGCTCCTCGCGCCACAAAGGCGCCTCTAGACGCGTGACCAATGAGCAGCGAGCTAAAACATATCGCAAATGTCAAAAATAATATAACGGGGTTAATATATATTGCGCACATGTGATATGTTTGTCATGAGGCGCAAAAAATAATTAAAAAGGGAATGCAACACGAGGACTTCCCAGGAGGTCACCCATCCAAGTACTACTATCGCCCAAGCACACTTAACTTCGGAGTTCTGATGGGATCCGGTGCTTTAGTGCTGGTATGATCGCATCCAACATGTTACCCCCGCCTTCGTCCCTTATGCTTGCCACTCCCAGGTCCACTGCAAAGATGATTGTCATTCTTACTACCATTACAACCGTTGCCTAATAATGGATAATGCCCTATATTTACTACTTACTCCCCCCCCCCTCAAACACGGAGACGAGTTTACCACGGTTTCCACCCCTCCCTCTATACCGCAGCAACACGTATTTTTTTACCCCTTCCAGAACGCGCTCCTCGCGCCACAAAGCCGCCTCTAGACGCGTGACCAATGAGCAGCGAGCTAAAACAAATCGCAAATGTCAAAAATAATATAACGGGGTTAATATATATCGCGCACATGTGATATGTTTGTCATGAGGCGCAAAAAAAATTAAAAAGGGAATGCAACACGAGGACTTCCCAGGAGGTCACCCATCCTAGTACTATTCTCGCCCAAGCACGCTTAACTTCGGAGTTCTGATGGGATCCGGTGCTTTAGTGCTGGTATGATCGCATCCAACATGTTACCCCCGCCTTCGTCCCTTATGCTTGCCACTCCCAGGTCCACTACAAAGATGATTGTCATTCTTACTACCATTACAACCGTTGCCTAATAATGGAAAATTCCCTATATATACTACTTACTCCCCCCCTCAAACACGGAGACGAGTTTACCACGGTTTCCACCCCTCCCTCTATACCGCAGCAACACGTATTTTTTTACCCCTTTCAGAACGCGCTCCTCGCGCCACAAAGCCGCCTCTAGACGCGTGACCAATGAGCAGCGAGCTAAAACATATCGCAAATGTCAAAAATAATATAACGGGGTTAATATATACCGCGCACATGTGATATGTTTGTCATGAGGCGCCAAAAATAATTAAAAAGGGAATGCAACACGAGGACTTCCCAGGAGGTCACCAATCCTAGTACTACCCTCGCCCAAGCACGCTTAACTTCGGAGTTCTGATGGGATCCGGTGCTTTAGTGCTGGTATGATCGCATCCAACATGTTACCCCCGCCTTCGTCCCTTATGCTTGCCACTCCCAGGTCCACTGCAAAGATGATTGTCATTCTTACTACCATTACAACCGTTGCCTAATAATGGATAATGCCCTATATATACTACTTACCCCCCCTCAAACACGGAGACGAGTTTACCACGGTTTCCACCCCTCCCTCTATACCGCAGCAACACGTATTTTTTTACCCCTTTCAGAACGCGCTCCTCGCGCCACAAAGCCGCCTCTAGACGCGTGACCAATGAGCAGCGAGCTAAAACATATCGCAAATGTCAAAAATAATATAACGGGGTTAATATATATTGCGCACATGTGATATGTTTGTCATGAGGCGCAAAAAATAATTAAAAAGGGAATGCAACACGAGGACTTCCCAGGAGGTCACCCATCCAAGTACTACTCTCGCCCAAGCACGCTTAACTTCGGAGTTCTGATGGGATCCGGTGCTTTAGTGCTGGTATGATCGCATCCAACATGTTACCCTCGCCTTCGTCCCTTATGCTTGCCACTCCCAGGTCCACTGCAAAGATGATTGTCATTCTTACTACCATTACAACCGTTGCCTAATAATGGATAATGCCCTATATATACTACTTACTCCCCCCACCTCAAACACGGAGACGAGTTTACCACGGTTTCCACCCCTCCCTCTATACCGCAGCAACACGTATTTTTTTACCCCTTCCAGAACGCGCTCCTCGCGCCACAAAGCCGCCTCTAGACGCGTGACCAATGAGCAGCGAGCTAAAACATATCGCAAATGTCAAAAATAATATAACGGGGTTAATATATATCGCGCACATGTGATATGTTTGTCATGAGGCGCAAAAAATAATTAAAAAGGGAATGCAACACGAGGACTTCCCAGGAGGTCACCCATCCTAGTACTATTCTCGCCCAAGCACGCTTAACTTCGGAGTTCTGATGGGATCCGGTGCTTTAGTGCTGGTATGATCGCATCCAACATGTTACCCCCGCCTTCGTCCCTTATGCTTGCCACTCCCAGGTCCACTACAGAGATGATTGTCATTCTTACTACCATTACAACCGTTGCCTAATAATGGAAAATTCCCTATATATACTACTTACTCCCCCCCTCAAACACGGAGACGAGTTTACCACGGTTTCCACCCCTCCCTCTATACCGCAGCAACACGTATTTTTTTTACCCCTTTCAGAACGCGCTCCTCGCGCCACAAAGCCGCCTCTAGACGCGTGACCAATGAGCAGCGAGCTAAAACATATCGCAAATGTCAAAAATAATATAACGGGGTTAATATATACCGCGCACATGTGATATGTTTGTCATGAGGCGCCAAAAATAATTAAAAAGGGAATGCAACACGAGGACTTCCCAGGGGGTCACTAATCCTAGTACTACCCTCGCCCAAGCACGCTTAACTTCGGAGTTCTGATGGGATTCGGTGCTTTAGTGCTGGTATGATCGCATCCAACATGTTACCCCCGCCTTCGTCCCTTATGCTTGCCACTCCCAGGTCCACTGCAAAGATGATTGTCATTCTTACTACCATTACAACCGTTGCCTAATAATGGATAATGCCCTATATATACTACTTACCCCCCCCCTCAAACACGGAGACGAGTTTACCACGGTTTCCACCCCTCCCTCTATACCGCAGCAACACGTATTTTTTTACCCCTTTCAGAACGCGCTCCTCGCGCCACAAAGGCGCCTCTAGACGCGTGACCAATGAGCAGCGAGCTAAAACATATCGCAAATGTCAAAAATAATATAACGGGGTTAATATATATTGCGCACATGTGATATGTTTGTCATGAGGCGCAAAAAATAATTAAAAAGGGAATGCAACACGAGGACTTCCCAGGAGGTCACCCATCCAAGTACTACTATCGCCCAAGCACGCTTAACTTCGGAGTTCTGATGGGATCCGGTGCTTTAGTGCTGGTATGATCGCATCCAACATGTTACCCCCGCCTTCGTCCCTTATGCTTGCCACTCCCAGGTCCACTGCAAAGATGATTGTCATTCTTACTACCATTACAACCGTTGCCTAATAATGGATAATGCCCTATATTTACTACTTACTCCCCCCCCCCTCAAACACGGAGACGAGTTTACCACGGTTTCCACCCCTCCCTCTATACCGCAGCAACACGTATTTTTTTACCCCTTCCAGAACGCGCTCCTCGCGCCACAAAGCCGCCTCTAGACGCGTGACCAATGAGCAGCGAGCTAAAACATATCGCAAATGTCAAAAATAATATAACGGGGTTAATATATATCGCGCACATGTGATATGTTTGTCATGAGGCGCAAAAAAAATTAAAAAGGGAATGCAACACGAGGACTTCCCAAGAGGTCACCCATCCTAGTACTATTCTCGCCCAAGCACGCTTAACTTCGGAGTTCTGATGGGATCCGGTGCTTTAGTGCTGGTATGATCGCATCCAACATGTTACCCCCGCCTTCGTCCCTTATGCTTGCCACTCCCAGGTCCACTACAAAGATGATTGTCATTCTTACTACCATTACAACCGTTGCCTAATAATGGAAAATCCCCTATATACACTACTTACTCCCCCCCTCAAACACGGAGACGAGTTTACCACGGTTTCCACCCCTCCCTCTATACCGCAGCAACACGTATTTTTTTACCCCTTTCAGAACGCGCTCCTCGCGCCACAAAGCCGCCTCTAGACGCGTGACCAATGAGCAGGGAGCTAAAACATATCGCAAATGTGAAAAATAATATAACGGGGTTAATATATACCGCGCACATGTGATATGTTTGTCATGAGGCGCCAAAAATAATTAAAAAGGGAATGCAACACGAGGACTTCCCAGGAGGTCACCAATCCTAGTACTACCCTCGCCCAAGCACGCTTAACTTCGGAGTTCTGATGGGATCCGGTGCTTTAGTGCTGGTATGATCGCATCCAACATGTTACCCCCGCCTTCGTCCCTTATGCTTGCCACTCCCAGGTCCACTGCAAAGATGATTGTCATTCTTACTACCATTACAACCGTTGCCTAATAATGGAAAATTCCCTATATATACTACTTACTCCCCCCCTCAAACACGGAGACGAGTTTACCACGGTTTCCACCCCTCCCTCTATACCGCAGCAACACGTATTTTTTTACCCCTTTCAGAACGCGCTCCTCGCGCCACAAAGCCGCCTCTAGACGCGTGACCAATGAGCAGCGAGCTAAAACATATCGCAAATGTCAAAAATAATATAACGGGGTTAATATATACCGCGCACATGTGATATGTTTGTCATGAGGCGCCAAAAATAATTAAAAAGGGAATGCAACACGAGGACTTCCCAGGGGGTCACCAATCCTAGTACTACCCTCGCCCAAGCACGCTTAACTTCGGAGTTCTGATGGGATCCGGTGCTTTAGTGCTGGTATGATCGCATCCAACATGTTACCCCCGCCTTCGTCCCTTATGCTTGCCACTCCCAGGTCCACTGCAAAGATGATTGTCATTCTTACTACCATTACAACCGTTGCCTAATAATGGATAATGCCCTATATATACTACTTACCCCCCCCTCAAACACGGAGACGAGTTTACCACGGTTTCCACCCCTCCCTCTATACCGCAGCAACACGTATTTTTTTACCCCTTTCAGAACGCGCTCCTCGCGCCACAAAGGCGCCTCTAGACGCGTGACCAATGAGCAGCGAGCTAAAACATATCGCAAATGTCAAAAATAATATAACGGGGTTAATATATATTGCGCACATGTGATATGTTTGTCATGAGGCGCAAAAAATAATTAAAAAGGGAATGCAACACGAGGACTTCCCAGGAGGTCACCCATCCAAGTACTACTATCGCCCAAGCACGCTTAACTTCGGAGTTCTGATGGGATCCGGTGCTTTAGTGCTTTTATGATCGCATCCAACATGTTACCCCCGCCTTCGTCCCTTATGCTTGCCACTCCCAGGTCCACTGCAAAGATGATTGTCATTCTTACTACCATTACAACCGTTGCCTAATAATGGATAATGCCCTATATTTACTACTTACTCCCCCCCCCCTCAAACACGGAGACGAGTTTACCACGGTTTCCACCCCTCCCTCTATACCGCAGCAACACGTATTTTTTTACCCCTTCCAGAACGCGCTCCTCGCGCCACAAAGCCGCCTCTAGACGCGTGACCAATGAGCAGCGAGCTAAAACATATCGCAAATGTCAAAAATAATATAACGGGGTTAATATATATCGCGCACATGTGATATGTTTGTCATGAGGCGCAAAAAAAATTAAAAAGGGAATGCAACACGAGGACTTCCCAAGAGGTCACCCATCCTAGTAATATTCTCGCCCAAGCACGCTTAACTTCGGAGTTCTGATGGGATCCGGTGCTTTAATGCTGGTATGATCGCATCCAACATGTTACCCCCGCCTTCGTCCCTTATGCTTGCCACTCCCAGGTCCACTACAAAGATGATTGTCATTCTTACTACCATTACAACCGTTGCCTAATAATGGAAAATTCCCTATATATACTACTTACTCCCCCCCTCAAACACGGAGACGAGTTTACCACGGTTTCCACCCCTCCCTCTATACCGCAGCAACACGTATTTTTTTACCCCTTTCAGAACGCGCTCCTCGCGCCACAAAGCCGCCTCTAGACGCGTGACCAATGAGCAGCGAGCTAAAACATATCGCAAATGTCAAAAATAATATAACGGGGTTAATATATACCGCGCACATGTGATATGTTTGTCATGAGGCGCCAAAAATAATTAAAAAGGGAATGCAACACGAGGACTTCCCAGGAGGTCACACATCCTAGTACTACCCTCGCCCAAGCACGCTTAACTTCGGAGTTCTGATGGGATCCGGTGCTTTAGTGCTGGTATGATCGCATCCAACATGTTACCCCCGCCTTCGTCCCTTATGCTTGCCACTCCCAGGTCCACTGCAAAGATGATTGTCATTATTACTACCATTACAACCGTTGCCTAATAATGGATAATGCCCTATATATACTACTTACTCCCCCCCTCAAACACGGAGACGAGTTTACCACGGTTTCCACCCCTCCCGCTATACCGCAGCAACACGTATTTTTTTACCCCTTTCAGAACGCGCTCCTCGCGCCAAAAAGCCGCCTCTAGACGCGTGACCAATGAGCAGCGAGCTAAAACATATCGCAAATGTCAAAAATAATATAACGGGGTTAATATATAGCGCGCACATGTGATATGTTTGTCATGAGGCGCAAAAAATAATTAAAAAGGGAATGCAACACGAGGACTTCCCAGGAGGTCACCCATCCTAGTACTATTCTCGCCCAAGCACGCTTAACTTCGGAGTTCTGATGGGATCCGGTGCTTTAGTGCTGGTATGATCGCATCCAACATGTTACCCCCGCCTTCGTCCCTTATGCTTGCCACTCCCAGGTCCACTGCAAAGATGATTGTCATTCTTACTACCATTACAACCGTTGCCTAATAATGGATAATGCCCTATATATACTACTTACCCCCCCCCTCAAACACGGAGACGAGTTTACCACGGTTTCCACCCCTCCCTCTATACCGCAGCAACACGTATTTTTTTACCCCTTTCAGAACGCGCTCCTCGCGCCACAAAGCCGCCTCTAGACGCGTGACCAATGAGCAGCGAGCTAAAACATATCGCAAATCTCAAAAATAATATAACGGGGTTAATATATATTGCGCACATGTGATATGTTTGTCATGAGGCGCAAAAAATAATTAAAAAGGGAATGCAACACGAGGACTTCCCAAGAGGTCACCCATCCAAGTACTACTCTCGCCCAAGCACGCTTAACTTCGTAGTTCTGATGGGATCCGGTGCTTTAGTGCTTGTATGATTGCATCCAACATGTTACCCCCGCCTTCGTCCCTTATGCTTGCCACTCCCAGGTCCACTGCAAAGATGATTGTCATTCTTACTACCATTACAACCGTTGCCTAATAATGGATAATGCCCTATATATACTACTTACTCCCCCCCTCAAACACGCAGACGAGTTTACCACGGTTTCCACCCCTCCCTCTATACCGCAGCAACACGTATTTTTTTACCCCTTTCAGAACGCGCTCCTCGCGCCACAAAGCCGCCTCTAGACGCGTGACCAATGAGCAGCGAGCTAAAACATATCGCCAATGTCAAAAATAATATAACGGGGTTAATATATATCGCGCACATGTGATATGTTTGTCATGAGGCGCAAAAAATAATTAAAAAGGGAATGCAACACGAGGACTTCCCAGGAGGTCACCCATCCTAGTACTACTCTCGCCCAAGCACGCTTAACTTCGGTGTTCTGATGGGATCCGATGCTTTAGTGCTGGTATGATCGCATCCAACATGTTACCCCCGCCTTCGTCCCTTATGCTTGCCACTCCCAGGTCCACTGCAAAGATGATTGTCATTCTTACTACCATTACAACCGTTGCCTAATAATGGATAATGCCCTATATATACTACTTACTCCCCCCCTCAAACACGGAGACGAGTTTACCACGGTTTCCACCCCTCCCTCTATACCGCAGCAACACGTATTTTTTTACCCCTTTCAGAACGCGCTCCTCGCGCCACAAAGCCGCCTCTAGACGCGTGACCAATGAGCAGCGAGCTAAAACATATCGCAAATGTCAAAAATAATATAACGGGGTTAATATATATCGCGCACATGTGATATGTTTGTCATGAGGCGCAAAAAATAATTAAAAAGGGAATGCAACACGAGGACTTCCCAGGAGGTCACCCATCCTAGTACTACCCTCGCCCAAGCACGCTTAACTTCGGAGTTCTGATGGGATCCGGTGCTTTAGTGCTGGTATGATCGCATCCAACATGTTACCCCCGCCTTCGTCCCTTATGCTTGCCACTCCCAGGTCCACTGCAAAGATGATTGTCATTCTTACTACCATTACAACCGTTGCCTAATAATGGATAATGCCCTATATATACTACTTACTCCCCCCCTCAAACACGGAGACGAGTTTACCACGGTTTCCACCCCTCCCTCTATACCGCAGCAACACGTATTTTTTACCCCTTTCAGAACGCGCTCCTCGCGCCACAAAGCCGCCTCTAGACGCGTGACCAATGAGCAGCGAGCTAAAACATATCGCAAATGTCAAAAATAATATAACGGGGTTAATATATACCGCGCACATGTGATATGTTTGTCATGAGGCGCCAAAAATAATTAAAAAGGGAATGCAACACGAGGACTTCCCAGGAGGTCACACATCCTAGTACTACCCTCGCCCAAGCACGCTTAACTTCGGAGTTCTGATGGGATCCGGTGCTTTAGTGCTGGTATGATCGCATCCAACATGTTACCCCCGCCTTCGTCCCTTATGCTTGCCACTCCCAGGTCCACTGCAAAGATGATTGTCATTCTTACTACCATTACAACCGTTGCCTAATAATGGATAATGCCCTATATATACTACTTACTCCCCCCCTCAAACACGGAGACGAGTTTACCACGGTTTCCACCCCTCCCGCTATACCGCAGCAACACGTATTTTTTTACCCCTTTCAGAACGCGCTCCTCGCGCCAAAAAGCCGCCTCTAGACGCGTGACCAATGAGCAGCGAGCTAAAACATATCGCAAATGTCAAAAATAATATAACGGGGTTAATATATAGCGCGCACATGTGATATGTTTGTCATGAGGCGCAAAAAATAATTAAAAAGGGAATGCAACACGAGGACTTCCCAGGAGGTCACCCATCCTAGTACTATTCTCGCCCAAGCACGCTTAACTTCGGAGTTCTGATGGGATCCGGTGCTTTAGTGCTGGTATGATCGCATCCAACATGTTACCCCCGCCTTCGTCCCTTATGCTTGCCACTCCCAGGTCCACTTCAAAGATGATTGTCATTCTTACTACCATTACAACCGTTGCCTAATAATGGATAATGCCCTATATATACTACTTACCCCCCCCCTCAAACACGGAGACGAGTTTACCACGGTTTCCACCCCTCCCTCTATACCGCAGCAACACGTATTTTTTACCCCTTTCAGAACGCGCTCCTCGCGCCACAAAGCCGCCTCTAGACGCGGGACCAATGAGCAGCGAGCTAAAACATATCGCAAATCTCAAAAATAATATAACGGGGTTAATATATATTGCGCACATGTGATATGTTTGTCATGAGGCGCAAAAAATAATTAAAAAGGGAATGCAACACGAGGACTTCCCAAGAGGTCACCCATCCAAGTACTACTCTCGCCCAAGCACGCTTAACTTCGGAGTTCTGATGGGATCCGGTGCTTTAGTGCTGGTATGATCGCATCCAACATGTTACCCCCGCCTTCGTCCCTTATGCTTGCCACTCCCAGATCCACTGCAAAGATGATTGTCATTCTTACTACCATTACAACCGTTGCCTAATAATGGATAATGCCCTATATATACTACTTACTGCCCCCCCTCAAACACGGAGACGAGTTTACCACGGTTTCCACCCCTCCCTCTATACCGCAGCAACACGTATTTTTTTACCCCTTCCAGAACGCGCTCCTCGCGCCACAAAGCCGCCTCTAGACGCGTGACCAATGAGCAGCGAGCTAAAACATATCGCAAATGTCAAAAATAATATAACGGGGTTAATATATATCGCGCACATGTGATATGTTTGTCATGAGGCGCAAAAAATAATTAAAAAGGGAATGCAACACGAGGACTTCCCAGGAGGTCACCCATCCTAGTACTATTCTCGCCCAAGCACGCTTAACTTCGGAGTTCTGATGGGATCCGGTGCTTTAGTGCTGTTATGATCGCATCCAACATGTTACCCCCGCCTTCGTCCCTTATGCTTGCCACTCCCAGGTCCACTACAAAGATGATTGTCATTCTTACTACCATTACAACCGTTGCCTAATAATGGAAAATTCCCTATATATACTACTTACTCCCCCCCTCAAACACAGAGACGAGTTTACCATGGTTTCCACCCCTCCCTCTATACCGCAGCAACACGTATTTTTTACCCCTTTCAGAACGCGCTCCTCGCGCCACAAAGCCGCCTCTAGACGCGTGACCAATGACCAGCGAGCTAAAACATATCGCAAATGTCAAAAATAATATAACGGGGTTAATATATAGCGCGCACATGTGATATGTTTGTCATGAGGCGCAAAAAATAATTAAAAAGGGAATGCAACACGACGACTTCCCAGGAGGTCACCCATCCTAGTACTATTCTCGCCCAAGCACGCTTAACTTCGGAGTTCTGATGGGATCCGGTGCTTTAGTGCTGGTATGATCGCATCCAACATGTTACCCCCGCCTTCGTCCCTTATGCTTGCCACTCCCAGGTCCACTACAAAGATGATTGTCATTCTTACTACCATTACAACCGTTGCCTAATAATGGATAATGCCCTATATATACTACTTACTCCCCCCCTCAAACACGGAGACGAGTTTACCACGGTTTCCACCCCTCCCTCTATACCGCAGCAACACGTATTTTTT
>NC_057808.1:71325964-71327424 GCF_018294505.1 Triticum aestivum | reverse complement strand
ATGAGGCGCAAAAAATAATTAAAAAGGGAATGCAACACGAGGACTTCCCAAGAGGTCACCCATCCAAGTACTACTCTCGCCCAAGCACGCTTAACTTCGTAGTTCTGATGGGATCCGGTGCTTTAGTGCTGGTATGATCGCATCCAACATGTTACCCCCGCCTTCGTCCCTTATGCTTGCCACTCCCAGGTCCACTGCAAAGATGATTGTCATTCTTACTACGATTACAACCGTTGCCTAATAATGGATAATGCCCTATATATACTACTTACTCCCCCCCTCAAACACGCAGACGAGTTTACCACGGTTTCCACCCCTCCCTCTATACCGCAGCAACACGTATTTTTTTACCCCTTTCAGAACGCGCTCCTCGCGCCACAAAGCCGCCTCTAGACGCGTGACCAATGAGCAGCGAGCTAAAACATATCGCCAATGTCAAAAATAATATAACGGGGTTAATATATATCGCGCACATGTGATATGTTTGTCATGAGGCGCAAAAAATAATTAAAAAGGGAATGCAACACGAGGACTTCCCAGGAGGTCACCCATCCTAGTACTACTCTCGCCCAAGCACGCTTAACTTCGGTGTTCTGATGGGATCCGATGCTTTAGTGCTGGTATGATCGCATCCAACATGTTACCCCCGCCTTCGTCCCTTATGCTTGCCACTCCCAGGTCCACTGCAAAGATGATTGTCATTCTTACTACCATTACAACCGTTGCCTAATAATGGATAATGCCCTATATATACTACTTACTCCCCCCCTCAAACACGGAGACGAGTTTACCACGGTTTCCACCCCTCCCTCTATACCGCAGCAACACGTATTTTTTTACCCCTTTCAGAACGCGCTCCTCGCGCCACAAAGCCGCCTCTAGACGCGTGACCAATGAGCAGCGAGCTAAAACATATCGCAAATGTCAAAAATAATATAACGGGGTTAATATATGTCGCGCACATGTGATATGTTTGTCATGAGGCGCCAAAAATAATTAAAAAGGGAATGCAACACGAGGACTTCCCAGGAGGTCACACATCCTAGTACTACCCTCGCCCAAGCACGCTTAATTTCGGAGTTCTGATGGGATCCGGTGCTTTAGTGCCGGTATGATCGCATCCAACATGTTACCCCCGCCTTCGTCCCTTATGCTTGCCACTCCCAGGTCCACTTCAAAGATGATTGTCATTCTTACTACCATTACAACCGTTGCCTAATAATGGATAATGCCCTATATATACTACTTACTCCCCCCCTCAAACACGGAGACGAGTTTACCACGGTTTCCACCCCTCCCTCTATACTGCAGCAACACGTATTTTTTTACCCCTTTCAGAACGCGCTCCTCGCGCCACAAAGCCGCCTCTAGACGCGTGACCAATGAGCAGCGAGCTAAAACATATCGCAAATGTCAAAAATAATATAACGGGGTTAATATATTGCCACTCCCAGGTCCAC
>NC_057808.1:71315893-71325924 GCF_018294505.1 Triticum aestivum | reverse complement strand
TGCTTGCCACTCCCAGGTCCACTGCAAAGATGATTGTCATTCTTACTACCATTACAACCGTTGCCTAATAATGGATAATGCCCTATATATACTACTTACTCCCCCCCTCAAACACGGAGACGAGTTTACCACGGTTTCCACCCCTCCCTCTATACCGCAGCAACACGTATTTTTTTACCCCTTTCAGAACGCGCTCCTCGCGCCACAAAGCCGCCTCAAGACGCGTGACCAATGAGCAGCGAGCTAAAACATATCGCAAATGTCAAAAATAATATAACGGGGTTAATATATATCGCGCACATGTGATATGTTTGTCATGAGGCGCAAAAAATAATTAAAAAGGGAATGCAACACGAGGACTTCCCAGGAGGTCACCCATCCTAGTACTATTCTCGCCCAAGCACGCTTAACTTCGGAGTTCTGATGGGATCCGGTGCTTTAGTGCTGGTATGATCGCATCCAACATGTTACCCCCGCCTTCGTCCCTTATGCTTGCCACTCCCAGGTCCACTGCAAAGATGATTGTCATTCTTACTACCATTACAACCGTTGCCTAATAATGGATAATGCCCTATATATACTACTTACTCCACCCCTCAAACACGGAGACGAGTTTACCACGGTTTCCACCCCTCCCTCTATACCGCAGCAACACGTATTTTTTTACCCCTTTCAGAACGCGCTCCTCGCGCCACACAGCCGCCTCTAGACGCGTGACCAATGAGCAGCGAGCTAAAACATATCGCAAATGTCAAAAATAATATGAGGGTTAATATATATCGCGCACATGTGATAAGTTTGTCATGAGGCGCAAAAAATAATTAAAAAGGGAATGCAACACGAGGACTTCCCAGGAGGTCACCCATCCTAGTACTACTCTCGCCCAAGCACGGTTAACTTCGGAGTTCTGATGGGATCCGGTGCTTTAGTGCTGCTATGATCGCATCCAACATGTTATCCCCGCCTTCGTCCCTTATGCTTGCCACTCCCAGGTCCACTGCAAAGATGATTGTCATTCTTACTACCATTACAACCGTTGCCTAATAATGGATAATGCCCTATATATACTACTTACTCCCCCCCCTCAAACACGGAGACGAGTTTACCACGGTTTCCACCCCTCCCTCTATACCGCAGCAACACGTATTTTTTTACCCCTTTCACAACGCGCTCCTCGCGCCACACAGCCTCCTCTAGACGCGTGACCAATGAGCAGCGAGCTAAAACATATCGCAAATGTCAAAAATAATATAACGGGGTTAATATATATCGCGCACATGTGATATGTTTGTCATGAGGCGCAAAAAATAATTAAAAAGGGAATGCAACACGAGGACTTCCCAGGAGGTCACCCATCCTAGTACTATTCTCGCCCAAGCACGCTTAACTTCAGAGTTCTGATGGGATCTGGTGCTTTAGTGCTGGTATGATCGCATCCAACATGTTACCCCCGCCTTCGTCCCTTATGCTCGCCACTCCCAGGTCCACTGCAAAGATGATTGTCATTCTTACTACCATTACGACCGTTGTCTAATAATGGATAATGCCCTATATATACTACTTACTCCCCCCCTCAAACACGGAGACGAGTTTACCACGGTTTCCACCCCTCCCTCTATACCGCAGCAACACGTATTTTTTTACCCCTTTCAGAACGCGCTCCTCGCGCCACAAAGCCGCCTCTAGACGCGTGACCAATGAGCAGCGAGCTAAAACATATCGCAAATGTCAAAAATAATATAATGGGGTTAATATATACCGCGCACATGTGATATGTTTGTCATGAGGCGCCAAAAATAATTAAAAAGGGAATGCAACACGAGGACTTCCCAGGAGGTCACACATCCTAGTACTACCCTCGCCCAAGCACGCTTAACTTCGGAGTTCTGATGGGATCCGGTGCTTTAGTGCTGGTATGATCGCATCCAACATGTTATCCCCGCCTTCGTCCCTTATGCTTGCCACTCCCAGGTCCACTGCAAAGATGATTGTCATTCTTACTACCATTACAACCGTTGCCTAATAATGGATAATGCCCTATATATACTACTTACTCCCCCCCTCAAACACGGAGACGAGTTTACCACGGTTTCCACCCCTCCCTCTATACCGCAGCAACACGTATTTTTTTACCCCTTTCAGAACGCGCTCCTCGCGCCACACAGCCTCCTCTAGACGCGTGACCAATGAGCAGCGAGCTAAAACATATCGCAAATGTCAAAAATAATATAACGGGGTTAATATATATCGCGCACATGTGATATGTTTGTCATGAGGCGCAAAAAATAATTAAAAAGGGAATGCAACACGAGGACTTCCCAGGAGGTCACACATCCTAGTACTACCCTCGCCCAAGCACGCTTAACTTCGGAGTTCTGATGGGATCCGGTGCTTTAGTGCTGGTATGATCGCATCCAACATGTTACCCCCGCCTTCGTCCCTTATGCTTGCCACTCCCAGGTCCACTGCAAAGATGATTGTCATTCTTACTACCATTACAACCGTTGCCTAATAATGGATAATGCCCTATATATACTACTTACTCCCCCCCTCAAACACGGAGACGAGTTTACCACGGTTTCCACCCCTCCCTCTATACCGCAGCAACACGTATTTTTTTACCCCTTTCAGAACGCGCTCCTCGCGCCACAAAGCCGCCTCTAGACGCGTGACCAATGAGCAGCGAGCTAAAACATATCGCAAATGTCAAAAATAATATAACGGGGTTAATATATATCGCGCACATGCCATATGTTTGTCACGAGGCGCAAAAAATAATTAAAAAGGGAATGCAACACGAGGACTTCCCAGGAGGTCACCCATCCTAGTACTACTCTCGCCCAAGCACGCTTAACTTCGGAGTTCTGATGGGATCCAGTGCTTTAGTGCTGCTATGATCGCATCCGACATGTTACCCCCGCCTTCGTCCCCTATGCTTGCCACTCCCAGGTCCACTGCAAAGATGATTGTCATTCTTACTACCATTACAACCGTTGCCTAATAATGGATAATGCCCTATATATACTACTTACTCCCCCCCCCTCAAACACGGAGACGAGTTTACCACGGTTTCCACCCCTCCCTCTATACCGCAGCAACACGTATTTTTTTACCCCTTTCAGAACGCGCTCCTCGCGCCACAAAGCCGCCTCTAGACGCGTGACCAATGAGCAGCGAGCTAAAACATATCGCAAATGTCAAAAATAATATAACGGGGTTAATATATATCGCGCACATGCGATATGTTTGTCACGAGGCGCAAAAAATAATTAAAAATGGAATGCAACACGAGGATTTTCCAGGAGGTCACCCATCCTAGTACTACTCTCGCCCAAGCACGCTTAACTTCGGAGTTCTGATGGGATCCGGTGCTTTAGTGCTGGTATGATCGCATCCGACATGTTACCCCCGCCTTCGTCCCTTATGCTTGCCACTCCCAGGTCCACTGCAAAGATGATTGTCATTCTTACTACCATTACAACCGTTGCCTAATAATGGATAATGCCCTATATATACTACTTACTCCCCCCCCCTCAAACACGGAGACGAGTTTACCACGGTTTCCACCCCTCCCTCTATACCGCAGCAACACGTATTTTTTTACCCCTTTCAGAACGCGCTCCTCGCGCCACAAAGCCGCCTCTAGACGCGTGACCAATGAGCAGCGAGCTAAAACATATCGCAAATGTCAAAAATAATATAACGGGGTTAATATATAGCGCGCACATGTGATATGTTTGTCATGAGGCGCAAAAAATAATTAAAAAGGGAATGCAACACGACGACTTCCCAGGAGGTCACCCATCCTAGTACTATTCTCGCCCAAGCACGCTTAACTTCAGAGTTCTGATGGGATCCGGTGCTTTAGTGCTGGTATGATCGCATCCAACATGTTACCCCCGCCTTCGTCCCTTATGCTTGCCACTCCCAGGTCCACTGCAAAGATGATTGTCATTCTTACTACCATTACAACCGTTGCCTAATAATGGATAATGCCCTATATATACTACTTACTCCCCCCCTCAAACACGGAGACGAGTTTACCACGGTTTCCACCCCTCCCTCTATACCGCAGCAACACGTATTTTTTTACCCCTTTCACAACGCGCTCCTCGCGCCACACAGCCTCCTCTAGACGCGTGACCAATGAGCAGCGAGCTAAAACATATCGCAAATGTCAAAAATAATATAACGGGGTTAATATATATCGCGCACATGTGATATGTTTGTCATGAGGCGCAAAAAATAATTAAAAAGGGAATGCAACACGAGGACTTCCCAGGAGGTCACCCATCCTAGTACTATTCTCGCCCAAGCACGCTTAACTTCGGAGTTCTGATGGGATCTGGTGCTTTAGTGCTGGTATGATCGCATCCAACATGTTACCCCCGCCTTCGTCCCTTATGCTCGCCACTCCCAGGTCCACTGCAAAGATGATTGTCATTCTTACTACCATTACAACCGTTGTCTAATAATGGATAATGCCCTATATATACTACTTACTCCCCCCCTCAAACACGGAGACGAGTTTACCACGGTTTCCACCCCTCCCTCTATACCGCAGCAACACGTATTTTTTTACCCCTTTCAGAACGCGCTCCTCGCGCCACAAAGCCGCCTCTAGACGCGTGACCAATGAGCAGCGAGCTAAAACATATCGCAAATGTCAAAAATAATATAATGGGGTTAATATATACCGCGCACATGTGATATGTTTGTCATGAGGCGCCAAAAATAATTAAAAAGGGAATGCAACACGAGGACTTCCCAGGAGGTCACACATCCTAGTACTACCCTCGCCCAAGCACGCTTAACTTCGGAGTTCTGATGGGATCCGGTGCTTTAGTGCTGGTATGATCGCATCCAACATGTTATCCCCGCCTTCGTCCCTTATGCTTGCCACTCCCAGGTCCACTGCAAAGATGATTGTCATTCTTACTACCATTACAACCGTTGCCTAATAATGGATAATGCCCTATATATACTACTTACTCCCCCCCTCAAACACGGAGACGAGTTTACCACGGTTTCCACCCCTCCCTCTATACCGCAGCAACACGTATTTTTTTACCCCTTTCAGAACGCGCTCCTCGCGCCACACAGCCTCCTCTAGACGCGTGACCAATGAGCAGCGAGCTAAAACATATCGCAAATGTCAAAAATAATATAACGGGGTTAATATATATCGCGCACATGTGATATGTTTGTCATGAGGCGCAAAAAATAATTAAAAAGGGAATGCAACACGAGGACTTCCCAGGAGGTCACCCATCCAAGTACTATTCTCGCCCAAGCACGCTTAACTTCGGAGTTCTGATGGGATCCGGTGCTTTAGTGCTGGTATGATCGCATCCAACATGTTACCCCCGCCTTCGTCCCTTATGCTTGCCACTCCCAGGTCCACTGCAAAGATGATTGTCATTCTTACTACCATTACAACCGTTGCCTAATAATGGATAATGCCCTATATATACTACTTACTCCCCCCCCCCTCAAACACGGAGACGAGTTTACCACGGTTTCCACCCCTCCCTCTATACCGCAGCAACACGTATTTTTTTACCCCTTTCAGAACGCGCTCCTCGCGCCACAAAGCCGCCTCTAGACGCGTGACCAATGAGCAGCGAGCTAAAACATATCGCAAATGTCAAAAATAATATAACGGGGTTAATATATAGCGCGCACATGTGATATGTTTGTCATGAGGCGCAAAAAATAATTAAAAAGGGAATGCAACACGACGACTTCCCAGGAGGTCACCCATCCTAGTACTATTCTCGCCCAAGCACGCTTAACTTCAGAGTTCTGATGGGATCCGGTGCTTTAGTGCTGGTATGATCGCATCCAACATGTTACCCCCGCCTTCGTCCCTTATGCTTGCCACTCCCAGGTCCACTGCAAAGATGATTGTCATTCTTACTACCATTACAACCGTTGCCTAATAATGGATAATGCCCTATATATAATACTTACTCCCCCCCTCAAACACGGAGACGAGTTTACCACGGTTTCCACCCCTCCCTCTATACCGCAGCAACACGTATTTTTTTACCCCTTTCACAACGCGCTCCTCGCGCCACACAGCCTCCTCTAGACGCGTGACCAATGAGCAGCGAGCTAAAACATATCGCAAATGTCAAAAATAATATAACGGGGTTAATATATATCGCGCACATGTGATATGTTTGTCATGAGGCACAAAAAATAATTAAAAAGGGAATGCAACACGAGGACTTCCCAGGAGGTCACCCATCCTAGTACTACCCTCGCCCAAGCACGCTTAACTTCGGAGTTCTGATGGGATCCGGTGCTTTAGTGCTGGTATGATCGCATCCAACATGTTACCCCGCCTTCGTCCCTTATGCTTGCCACTCCCAGGTCCACTGCAAAGATGATTGTCATTCTTACTACCATTACAACCGTTGCCTAATAATGGATAATGCCCTATATATACTACTTACCCCCCCCCTCAAACACGGAGACGAGTTTACCATGGTTTCCACCCCTCCCTCTATACCCCAGCAACACGTATTTTTTTACCCCTTTCAGAACGCGCTCCTCGCGCCACAAAGCCGCCTCTAGACGCGTGACCAATGAGCAGCGAGCTAAAACATATCGCAAATGTCAAAAATAATATAACGGGGTTAATATATATTGCGCACATGTGATATGTTTGTCATGAGGCGCAAAAAATAATTAAAAAGGGAATGCAACACGAGGACTTCCCAGGAGTTCACCCATCCAAGTACTACTCTCGCCCAAGCACGCTTAACTTCGGAGTTCTGGTTGGATCCGGTGCTTTAGTGCTGGTATGATCGCATCCAACATGTTACCCCCGCCTTCGTCCCTTATGCTTGCCACTCCCAGGTCCACTGCAAAGATGATTGTCATTCTTACTACCATTACAACCGTTGCCTAATAATGGATAATGCCCTATATATACTACTTACTCCCCCCCTCAAACACGGAGACGAGTTTACCACGGTTTCCACCCCTCCCTCTATACCGCAGCAACACGTATTTTTTTACCCCTTTCAGAACGCGCTCCTCGCGCCACAAAGCCGCCTCTAGACGCGTGACCAATGAGCAGCGAGCTAAAACATATCGCAAATGTCAAAAATAATATAACGGGGTTAATATATATCGCGCACATGTGATATGTTTGTCATGAGGCGCAAAAAATAATTAAAAAGGGAATGCAACACGAGGACTTCCCAGGAGGTCACCCATCCTAGTACTACTCTCGCCCAAGCACGCTTAGCTTCGGTGTTCTGATGGGATCCGATTCTTTAGTGCTGGTATGATCGCATCCAACATGTTACCCCCGCCTTCGTCCCTTATGCTTGCCACTCCCAGGTCCACTGCAAAGATGATTGTCATTCTTACTACCATTACAACCGTTGCCTAATAATGGATAATGCCCTATATATACTACTTACTCCCCCCCTCAAACACGGAGACGAGTTTACCACGGTTTCCACCCCTCCCTCTATACCGCAGCAACACGTATTTTTTTACCCCTTTCAGAACGCGCTCCTCGCGCCACAAAGCCGCCTCTAGACGCGTGACCAATGAGCAGCGAGCTAAAACATATCGCAAATGTCAAAAATAATATAACGGGGTTAATATATACCGCGCACATGTGATATGTTTGTCATGAGGCGCCAAAAATAATTAAAAAGGGAATGCAACACGAGGACTTCCCAGGAGGTCACACATCTTAGTACTACCCTCGCCCAAGCACGCTTAACTTCGGAGTTCTGATGGGATCCGGTGCTTTAGTGCTGGTATGATCGCATCCAACATGTTACCCCCGCCTTCGTCCCTTATGCTTGCCACTCCCAGGTCCACTGCAAAGATGATTGTCATTCTTACTACCATTACAACCGTTGCCTAATAATGGATAATGCCCTATATATACTACTTACCCCCCCCTCAAACACGGAGACGAGTTTACCACGGTTTCCACCCCTCCCTCTATACCCCAGCAACACGTATTTTTTTACCCCTTTCAGAACGCGCTCCTCGCGCCACAAAGCCGCCTCTAGACGCGTGACCAATGAGCAGCGAGCTAAAACATATCGCAAATGTCAAAAATAATATAACGGGGTTAATTTATATTGCGCACATGTGATATGTTTGTCATGAGGCGCAAAAAATAATTAAAAAGGGAATGCAACACGAGGACTTCCCAGGAGGTCACCCATCCAAGTACTACTCTCGCCCAAGCACGCTTAACTTCGGAGTTCTGATGGGATCCGGTGCTTTAGTGCTGGTATGATCGCATCCAACATGTTACCCCCGCATTCGTCCCTTATGCTTGCCACTCCCAGGTCCACTGCAAAGATGATTGTCATTCTTACTACCATTACAACCGTTGCCTAATAATGGATAATGCCCTATATATACTACTTACTCCCCCCTCAAACACGGAGACGAGTTTACCACGGTTTCCACCCCTCCCTCTATACCGCAGCAACACGTATTTTTTTACCCCTTTCAGAACGCGCTCCTCGCGCCACAAAGCCGCCTCTAGACGCGTGACCAATGAGCAGCGAGCTAAAACATATCGCAAATGTCAAAAATAAAATAACGGGGTTAATATATATCGCGCACATGTGATATGTTTGTCATGAGGCGCAAAAAATAATTAAAAAGGGAATGCAACACGAGGACTTCCCAGGAGGTCACCCATCCTAGTACTACTCTCGCCCAAGCACGCTTAACTTCGGTGTTTACCCCCGCCTTCGTCCCTTATGCTTGCCACTCCCAGGTCCACTGCAAAGATGATTGTCATTCTTACTACCATTACAACCGTTGCCTAATAATGGATAATGCCCTATATATACTACTTACTCCCCCCCTCAAACACGGAGACGAGTTTACCACGGTTTCCACCCCTCCCTCTATACCGCAGCAACACGTATTTTTTTACCCCTTTCAGAACGCGCTCCTCGCGCCACAAAGCCGCCTCTAGACGCGTGACCAATGAGCAGCGAGCTAAAACATATCGCAAATGTCAAAAATAATATAACGGGGTTAATATATATCGCGCACATGTGATATGTTTGTCATGAGGCGCAAAAAATAATTAAAAAGGGAATGCAACACGAGGACTTCCCAGGAGGTCACCCATCCTAGTACTACTCTCGCCCAAGCACGCTTAACTTCGGTGTTCTGATGGGATCCGATGCTTTAGTGCTGGTATGATCGCATCCAACATGTTACCCCCGCCTTCGTCCCTTATGCTTGCCACTCCCAGGTCCACTGCAAAGATGATTGTCATTCTTACTACCATTACAACCGTTGCCTAATAATGGATAATGCCCTATATATACTACTTACTCCCCCCCTCAAACACGGAGACGAGTTTACCACGGTTTCCACCCCTCCCTCTATACCGCAGCAACACGTATTTTTTTACCCCTTTCAGAACGCGCTCCTCGCGCCACAAAGCCGCCTCTAGACGCGTGACCAATGAGCAGCGAGCTAAAACATATCGCAAATGTCAAAAATAATATAACGGGGTTAATATATGTCGCGCACATGTGATATGTTTGTCATGAGGCGCCAAAAATAATTAAAAAGGGAATGCAACACGAGGACTTCCCAGGAGGTCACACATCCTAGTACTACCCTCGCCCAAGCACGCTTAATTTCGGAGTTCTGATGGGATCCGGTGCTTTAGTGCCGGTATGATCGCATCCAACATGTTACCCCCGCCTTCGTCCCTTATGCTTGCCACTCCCAGGTCCACTGCAAAGATGATTGTCATTCTTACTACCATTACAACCGTTGCCTAATAATGGATAATGCCCTATATATACTACTTACTCCCCCCCCTCAAACACGGAGACGAGTTTACCACGGTTTCCACCCCTCCCTCTATACTGCAGCAACACGTATTTTTTACCCCTTTCAGAACGCGCTCCTCGCGCCACAAAGCCGCCTCTAGACGCGTGACCAATGAGCAGCGAGCTAAAACATATCGCAAATGTCAAAAATAATATAACGGGGTTAATATATTGCCA
>NC_057808.1:71312501-71315800 GCF_018294505.1 Triticum aestivum | reverse complement strand
GTTGCCTAATAATGGATAATGCCCTATATATACTACTTACTCCCCCCCTCAAACACAGAGACGAGTTTACCACGGTTTCCACCCCTCCCTCTATACCGCAGCAACACGTATTTTTTTACCCCTTTCAGAACGCGCTCCTCGCGCCACAAAGCCGCCTCTAGACGCGTGACCAATGAGCAGCGAGCTAAAACATATCGCAAATGTCAAAAATAATATAATGGGGTTAATATATACCACGCACATGTGATATGTTTGTCATGAGGCGCCAAAAATAATTAAAAAGGGAATGCAACACGAGGACTTCCCAGGAGGTCACCCATCCTAGTACTATTCTCGCCCAAGCACGCTTAACTTCGGAGTTCTGATGGGATCCGGTGCTTTAGTGCTGGTATGATCGCATCCAACATGTTACCCCCGCCTTCGTCCCTTATGCTTGCCACTCCCAGGTCCACTGCAAAGATGATTGTCATTCTTACTACCATTACAACCGTTGCCTAATAATGGATAATGCCCTATATATACTACTTACTCCCCCCCTCAAACACGGAGACGAGTTTACCACGGTTTCCACCCCTCCCTCTATACCGCAGCAACACGTATTTTTTTACCCCTTTCAGAACGCGCTCCTCGCGCCACAAAGCCGCCTCTAGACGCGTGACCAATGAGCAGCGAGCTAAAACATATCGCAAATGTCAAAAATAATATAACGGGGTTAATATATACCGCGCACATGTGATATGTTTGTCATGAGGCGCCAAAAATAATTAAAAAGGGAATGCAACACGAGGACTTCCCAGGAGGTCACACATCCTAGTACTACCCTCGCCCAAGCACGCTTAACTTCGGAGTTCTGATGGGATCCGGTGCTTTAGTGCTGGTATGATCGCATCCAACATGTTACCCCCACCTTCGTCCCTTATGCTTGCCACTCCCAGGTCCACTGCAAAGATGATTGTCATTCTTACTACCATTACAACCGTTGCCTAATAATGGATAATGCCCTATATATACTACTTACTCCCCCCTCAAACACGGAGACGAGTTTACCACGGTTTCCACCCCTCCCTCTATACCGCAGCAACACGTATTTTTTTACCCCTTTCAGAACGCGCTCCTCGCGCCACAAAGCCGCCTCTAGACGCGTGACCAATGAGCAGCGAGCTAAAACATATCGCAAATGTCAAAAATAATATAACGGGGTTAATATATATCGCGCACATGTGATATGTTTGTCATGAGGCGCAAAAAATAATTAAAAAGGGAATGCAACACGAGGACTTCCCAGGAGGTCACCCATCCTAGTACTACTCTCGCCCAAGCACGCTTAACTTCGGTGTTTACCCCCGCCTTCGTCCCTTATGCTTGCCACTCCCAGGTCCACTGCAAAGATGATTGTCATTCTTACTACCATTACAACCGTTGCCTAATAATGGATAATGCCCTATATATACTACTTACTCCCCCCCTCAAACACGGAGACGAGTTTACCACGGTTTCCACCCCTCCCTCTATACCGCAGCAACACGTATTTTTTTACCCCTTTCAGAACACGCTCCTCGCGCCACAAAGCCGCCTCTAGACGCGTGACCAATGAGCAGCGAGCTAAAACATATCGCAAATGTCAAAAATAATATAACGGGGTTAATATATACCGCGCACATGTGATATGTTTGTCATGAGGCGCCAAAAATAATTAAAAAGGGAATGCAACACGAGGACTTCCCAGGAGGTCACACATCCTAGTACTACCCTCGCCCAAGCACGCTTAACTTCGGAGTTCTGATGGGATCCGGTGCTTTAGTGCTGGTATGATCGCATCCAACATGTTACCCCCGCCTTCGTCCCTTATGCTTGCCACTCCCAGGTCCACTGCAAAGATGATTGTCATTCTTACTACCATTACAACCGTTGCCTAATAATGGATAATGCCCTATATATACTACTTACTCCCCCCTCAAACACGGAGACGAGTTTACCACGGTTTCCACCCCTCCCTCTATACCGCAGCAACACGTATTTTATTACCCCTTTCAGAACGCGCTCCTCGCGCCACAAAGCCGCCTCTAGACGCGTGACCAATGAGCAGCGAGCTAAAACATATCGCAAATGTCAAAAATAATATAACGGGGTTAATATATATCGCGCACATGTGATATGTTTGTCATGAGGCGCAAAAAATAATTAAAAAGGGAATGCAACACGAGGACTTCCCAGGAGGTCACCCATCCTAGTACTATTCTCGCCCAAGCACGCTTAACTTCGGAGTTCTGATGGGATCCGGTGCTTTAGTGCTGGTATGATCGCATCCAACATGTTACCCCCGCCTTCGTCCCTTATGCTTGCCACTCCCAGGTCCACTGCAAAGATGATTGTCATTCTTACTACCATTACAACCGTTGCCTAATAATGGATAATGCCCTATATATACTACTTACTCCCCCCCTCAAACACGGAGACGAGTTTACCACGGTTTCCACCCCTCCCTCTATACCGCAGCAACACGTATTTTTTTACCCCTTTTAGAACGCGCTCCTCGCGCCACACAGCCGCCTCTAGACGCGTGACCAATGAGCAGCGAGCTAAAACATATCGCAAATGTCAAAAATAATATAACGGGGTTAATATATACCGCGCACATGTGATATGTTTGTCATGAGGCGCCAAAAATAATTAAAAAGGGAATGCAACACGAGGACTTCCCAGGAGGTCACACATCCTAGTACTACCCTCGCCCAAGCACGCTTAACTTCAGAGTTCTGATGGGATCCGGTGCTTTAGTGCTGGTATGATCGCATCCAACATGTTACCCCCGCCTTCGTCCCTTATGCTCGCCACTCCCAGGTCCACTGCAAAGATGATTGTCATTCTTACTACCATTACAACCGTTGCCTAATAATGGATAATGCCCTATATATACTACTTACTCCCCCCCTCAAACACGGAGACGAGTTTACCACGGTTTCCACCCCTCCCTCTATACCGCAGCAACACGTATTTTTTTACCCCTTTCAGAACGCGCTCCTCGCGCCACAAAGCCGCCTCTAGACGCGTGACCAATGAGCAGCGAGCTAAAACATATCGCAAATGTCAAAAATAATATAACGGGGTTAATATATATCGCGCACATGTGATATGTTTGTCATGAGGCGCAAAAAATAATTAAAAAGGGAATGCAACACGAGGACTTCCCAGGAGGTCACCCATCCTAGTACTACCCTCGCCCAAGCACGCTTAACTTCGGAGTTCTGATGGGATCCGGTGCTTTAGTGCTGGTATGATCGCATCCAACATGTTACCCC